>NW_028261399.1:881947-1036434 GCF_051295495.1 Thamnophis sirtalis | reverse complement strand
AGAAAAGATGTCTGAAAGTCTGCAACTGACAGTTTCAATGTTAAGAAATTTTAAAATATCAAAAAATACAGAGGCAAAAACTCAAGAGTATATGCTTTAGTTCAAAAGAATTAAAATCTAAATCTGCATATCCAATTCAAAAGAAACTTGAGCAGCACCCATGTAAATTTCCCTGGATAGGAATAAAAAGTGAAAAAGATTATCAGTTAGGATTGTGGGAAACTTTATTATGCAAACCAAGAGGAAATGGATTGTTTCCAGTTATAGTCCAAAACCAAATGATCTTCAGTGTGTCTGTATGCATTTGTTCTATATATGAACAAATATATAATTATGGAATTGTTAAAATTCCAGTTCTCTTCTAGTACAAATATCTTTATAGGACAAGTACAATATAAAGGTATACTAAAATAAAACAATAGTTAAAAAAAAGGTTACATACATAAAAAAGGAATAAATCATAAAAGTAACTCAATTTATCAATTGGCTGGCTATCAATTTTGCATATGAAGTAGAATTTAACTATCGTATTTTTTGGAGTATAAGATGCACCTTTTTCCCTCAAAAAAAAAAAAAAAGACTGAAAATCTGGGAACGTCTTGTACAGTGAATACAGCATTTTTAGCCCTCCGAAGCCCCGCCCCTTCACCAAAATGGCTGGGCATACTCTTATGGGGACTTTCACAGAGCTCCTGGGGGCTGGGGAGGGCAGAAATTTGCAAAAAACAGGTCGTTTCCCCCCCCCCCTCGCAGTCCGCAGCAGCACTCTATAAGCCTCCCTAAGGCTATGCATGCAATTTTTTTTGATGAAAAACAGACTGTTTTTTGCTCGTTTTTGCTCCCCCATCTTCCAGGAGCACTCTGTAAGCCCCCCCCCCCCCCTTTCAAGGCTATTAATGCCTTTTTGTGAGGGAACGGACCTGTTTTCGGGAGGTTTACAGAGTGCAAAAACTTTTTTTTCCTTTTGGAAAGCTCTTTCACTGATTGATGAGAATTACATTGATTAAGTGCTGTGCCAGCAGAAACACCTACCTATATACTGTATTTCTCTCTCTATTTCTCTCTCTCTATCCCCCTATCTATCTACCCACACTCTCTCCCTACCTACTCTCTATTTTTCTCTCTCTATCCCTTTATCTACCTACCTAACTACTCTCCCTACCTACCTACTGTATTTCTCTCTCTCTAACCCTTTATCTAACTACCTACCTACCTATTCTCTCTCCCTACCTATCTACTGTATTTCTCTTTTTCTCTCTCTCTATTCCTCTACCTACCTACCTACCTACCCCCCCCGTCTATCCCTTTACCTACCTACCTACTCTCCCTCTCTCCCTACTATCTACTGTATCTCTCTCTCTCTTTCTCTCCCTCTCTATCCCTCTATCTACCTACTTACCTTTTTAAAAAAATTGCATCTTCAAAACCTTGGTGCGTCTTATCCTTTGGTGCATCTTATACTCTGAAAAATACAGTACTTTTAGGGAATGGAGTCATGGGTATCCAATATAAAAACTACAACTAAACATTAATCAGAATGTGGACATTTGTTTCACTGATGGGATTAACTCCAACTGTATACCAGCATAAAAAGGCAATATAGTAAAACCCTTTTCTGACCCTAAACCATTAAAGAGGATCATGAAATAATCTACATGCAGGGTTGAATAACTGAATCTTATTTAGGAAAGGCTGTCCCAAAGCATAAAGAAGGCTCTCCCTACTTTTCCCCCCTCCTTCTTTCTTCATCCAGCCCTCCAGATCAGGTTGAATCCAGCCCTTCATCCAGATCTGGCTGAATTTGCTTTTTACTATTCCCTAAAAGGCAGATGGAGTCCAACACATGGAGGCAAAGATATGCCTTTCAGCTCCACTGAGTGAAAAACAGGAAGAGGCGGAGGAAAGAGGAAGCAGGTAGGGACTCAAGTTTAGAGTAACTAACTTCGCTTTCAGGAGGAAACTAGTGTTAGGGTATAACACCAACTGTGGCACTTTCTCCAGAAGACGTGCGGCCGGGAAAGTACTGGCAAACCACGTTTTGTTTTGCCTTTTAAAAGACGGTGAATGCAGCCGTACTGAGTGCTGGTAGCAGAGACAAAAAGAAAAGCTTCTCTTCTTTTGTAGTTTCTGCCGCTCCTGCATATTCTAGTCGCTACTTTTCAATACGTAGCCCCGCTCTGCGAGGTTTGCACTTACCTGTTTCGCCTTTGACTAAGACACGCAACAACCCCGACGAACCTGTGTTTGAATCTTAGGCTTAAAACCCACGCCGAGCGCATTCGATCTCGCGATATTTAACGACGCCGGCTTAGAAAGACACTGCGCATGCCCGGTAGAGGACGCGCGTTGGCGGGCGGGGTGGTCGTGGACGAGGTGGACTTTTCAAGCGGTTTAGCTTCCCTTCGGTCAGAGATGATATGGAAATGGAGTCTACAGAATGAGCGGCGCCAGGACAACGAGGGATTTCCTAAGTGGGGGAGGGAGCGGGGGAGGAAGAAGGCCGTGGACTCCGTTGTCGGTTTTGCAAACAGCTGCAAGGAAGAAAGGAGAAGTGGGATCTTCTTGTCCTGGATCTTGTCTTTTTACGTACGCTGATTGACAGCATATACACCAAAGACAAATTCCTTGCGTGTTCAATCACACTTGGCCAATAAAGAATTCTATTCTATCCTATTCGGAGATCCCCGTATCTGTTCATAGGATCCACCTGAAATCACCATTCAAAATACTGATTACATTCGTCTGCATAGAAAGGACTATTACAACCAGTGATGCCCAAGGAATTGGGGAAGTGAAATGTATATAGATACAGATACAAAGATATAGATATATAAAAATGTATCCTTATAATTGATTATCTGGATACAGATAATCATCACATACTGCTGACATTACAGAATGCAGCCTTCTAGGAAAGTGGCCTGTATTTTGACTATTTCAGTGTTAGTTAAAGTGTGAGTCTTAGGACAGCTGGGGAATCTGACATCAAAGTCGGTGCATGTTGAAAAAGAACACAATATTAAGATCCCATAAAATAATTGAGTAGTGGTAACATCAACAAATGAATCATTTTTAATGTTTAATATGGTAAATGCATACTACAAACAAAAGGTATTTGGGGATCCCTCATAATTTTTTAAAAGTAGGAAGCTCATATAATTTCATTTGAAATCTTAACAGGATCCACGGTTTTGCATCGCAGCAGTTTATCCTTTAAGCCCTCAAATGCCATTCTGCACAGCTGGTGTCACCATGGATTTTCATTCGATCACTTTAGCCACGCTCTTTAAGCCCAGTCTCCTCACATATGGTTGTGGGGTATAAAGTGTAATAAAAATATCCCATATAAGAGGCTTTTGAGTTCCAGAGGAAAGTGTTATATAATTACACAAATTTAGGATTTTGGTTTCTTACTCATGCTTAAATTGCCCAACCAAATTTTCATGGGATCCTGCGTATAGTAAAGTTGAGGATTGCATACTGTTTTCCCTTTATTGGTGAAGCCTAAAAAACAAATTGTTTCTTGATCATGAGGTAAATTCCACAATAGCACTCGCTGCCAGATAGTTTTGTGTATTCTGGCCCTATATCAGAATTACAGCCAAATTGAATTACCTTTTTCTTTGAATGCTATCTTTGAATAAGATCCTCTACTCAAGCACCATGCCACTAGCTCCACCTTGTGGCAGTTGATCTCCTTATCTTGACATACAACTTGAATCTAAAATTTAAGGATGCAAATCCTGTAGCTACAGCAGATGAAAGTTTTTCTTAACAGTCTTCTAAAAGCCTGTTGTCATTAGTACAGGTAGTCCTTGACTTACAACAGTTCATTTAGTGACTGTTCCAAGTTATAATGGCACTGAAAAAAGTAACATGACCATTTTTCACCCTTATGACCATTGCGGTATCCCTGTGGTCACGTGATTTACATTCAGATGCTTGAGAACTGACTCAAGATTTATGACAGTTGCAGCATCCCAGGGTCATGTGATCCCCTTTTGTACCCTTAGGACAAACAAAGTCAATGGGGAAACCAAATTTACTTAACAACTGTGTTACTAATTTAAAAACAGCAGTGATTCACCTAACAAATGTGGCAAGAGAAATCGTAAAATGAAGCAAAACTTACTTAACAAATTTCTCAATAAACAAAATAAATTTTGGGCTCAATTGTAATCATAAGCTGTATAATACTGTTTTCTCCATAAAGGAAAAAAAAATCATGAAACAACACTAACTTCTTAAATGAAGTATTTTACAGCTATAAATGAGTTTTAAAAGCAAAAAGTGATGCAATTGCTACTATGTTTAATTATTTTTTGCATGGACTACTTTCAACAAAAATTAAAAAATGGCAGTTGGCCTACAAATAATATGTATGTATGTATGTATGTATGTATGTATGTATGTATGTATGCATGCATGCATGTATGTATGTATTTTTTACCCCCTCCCCAAAAAAGTGCATATAATTCTTTCCTAAAGGCATATTGTTTTTTATAGATATCTTGAAATCAGATTGGATGTATCATTCTTTTATTGTTTTGTTGGATTGAGAAGTGCCTCTTGCAATGAGCATTACAACTGAGATAATTTGAGAGGACACTCACAACATGTTCTTGGGTGTTTGGGGGAGAAAGCACAAAGATGTGGCAATAAGAAGCTCTGATTTTTGAGGCCAGGAGGACTTCTAGGTTGTGCATTACTTTTGAAGAGAGCCATCTTGCCCAGAGTCAAGGATGGAAACACCCCAAATCCAGAGAACCTGAAAACTACAGCCACTCAGTTGAGTCAAAACTGAACTCGGTTTCTTCAACCCAATAGTCATAACATGATCTTCCCCAGCCATACCCTCAAAGCCTGCAGACATAGGACAGAACGTCACTTGGATGCCTAATGCAAAGTACACATGGATATAAATAATAAATGAATGATGCCTTACTTCATAGTGAATGACCAGTGGTTTGATGGAGATATTAAAAATGCGGAAGGAGTATAGGACAGAACCCTGAAGCAGCCTGCAAAACAAAAAAAACTTGACTGGAACTGACCCCAGAAAAAGGAAAAGGACTACCTTAACTTGGTGTTACCCACTCCCAACTCTCAAAACCAGTTCAGAATAATAATGTGGCTAAAGGTATCAAAGGTTCCCTAGAGCCAGGATGGGCATACAACCTCCATTGTGTTTATATTGTGTAGCAACCTATAGTTGCTTAAATTGCACACAACTGGACTCATGAAACACTAGACTTAGACTTAGAATAACTTTATTGTCACTTTGAATGTGAACACTACACCATAAAACAAAGTTTACTATCCTCCATGGCTGGATTCACAAAGTGTACCAAGCAAAACCAAGAAAAGTAGACTATGGTGGTGTTCAGGGTACGAATACAGCCTGTAGGAATTTCAGAATCAGAATTGTATGATTTAAAAAAAAAATAGTACAGGTCAACCTCCTGCGGAGGTTACAACCTGCTCCTTCCCTTGCAAGAATCAGTTAGATCAGCCCCCGTTTGAAAATCTCCAGCAAGAGGGAAATTCTTACTTTTCTCTGCAGTGCATTCCAATCTTTAATCATTCTACTATCATAAAATTCCTCCTAAGATACAGTTTGAATTTCCTTTGTTTAACTTCGCATCCACTCAGTGTCTTGTGTTACTCTGCATATTGGTCCAACTCTTTTAATCTATTCTCCCATCATCTGCTTGATTCATGTTAATACTGGTTGCTGAAATCTAAGTCACTTAAATCCTAAAATGTTCTGGATTTTAGTTAAACTTGTATGCAGCCCAATCTAGAGAGATCTAGGGTGCTTTTGTAGGGATTAACATTCAGTGTATCCATTATTAAGATACCATACATCAGAAACTCTGTACACCAGCTAAACTACGATTTTTAACCTTAAGCATTCCTCTCTATCTTCTTATAATCTAATCTCTCTCGGCAACTAACATCTCTGAATTAAAACATCCCACTTGCATTTATACTGTACCATGAGTCAATCTCCTTTTCTTGTCCTTGCTCTAAAACAACAAAAAAATATGTGGATCATAAAAACAAAGCACCAGGATGACACAAATTTAATCCTGTCTGATAAGTCAGATTTCAAATGAGTATCTCATGAGTTCAAAATACTTTTAAGTATTTGTAAGACACACACAATGATCTCTCTCATTCTTCTATTTTTCAAGCTCTGTAGCTTGAAAAGAAATGCCCAGCTGATTTAAACTTTACTTACAAGGCTTGATTTCCAGGCTCTTTATCATCTTCATAACCCAAGCTGTTTTCCATCTTCCTTTTAAAATCTGATGTGTCAACCCTGGAAGCCATCTCTTCCATTGGAGCTTCAGTGCTGTCACATTTAGTGCCTGGGGAAACAGGAGAGGGGATTACAAGGAGTGGTAGAGGATTAGCCATAACATCATATCTTTCTCTCGGAGTAAATGGCATTCGGCTTGCACCTGGATGGGAGTGACTGGGGATTGTCTTCAGTTGGGACTGAATTGAATGGACAATGTGAATAGGATGGATCTTTGACTTTCTTTTGGGTGAGGAAAATCTGAAAGTTTTCAGATTTGGGTTTTTCCAGATGTGCCAATAGGACATCTCTAATAAAATGGAACTTTGAGGAACTTGAAGCCTCGTAGTCTTCTTTCATTGGGGGTGTTATTTGGAACCCTGACATGATGCTCAAAACTGAACACAGTACCCCAAGTACAGTATCGGTACAATGAAATCTCCAAAGATGGTGATGTAACTGTTTGGCTACTGCATGACATTATTTACTCATGTAGTATAGTAGCCAACTAGAAGCCCTAAAAGAAATCCTTCTAATACCGGGTACTAGCAGACGAAATCTCCTCAATCTGATAAGCATTCCTGATGAGATGCTGGTTAAAGCAGACTGGAAAGAGATGATTGGAAGGAATTTAAATAGAAGGTGCTTTTTCAAAAGAGCATGTTTTAATATGTGGAATTCATATTAACGTGCTATTACAATAGCATGTTAATAACTACAACTTGGATAACTTTTAAACATGGATGAATAAGTTAATGGCTAGGAGCTGTATTCCAGCCTTTTCTTTTTCCTATCTGAATATTGGGTTTACTCTACTCAAGTCTTTGGTGTCTTGCTATTCCTCCAGTTTTCAAAACATACCAAACATGTTACTTTTATCAAATATTTCAATACTATGGGATATAATTTGTCTTATGAATGCAAATACATAATTCTTATGTATATCAGACCTGAACTATGTCCATCACCACTCCTTGTTTTTATGTGAACATAGCCAAATGACTTTCCCTTACCAAGCCATATTTAAGCATATTTGAGCCCAAAGTGAAAAGTTGGTCGTTGTTTTACTGCAGGTTCTACTTGTGTCATTTAAATCAAGTTTTTGCAGTGCAACAAAATGCCAACCCCTTTGGTTCCTGTGAGTTACTTATTTCTGTAGTCATCCTTTCTCCTTTAGCCAACAAGATGGGAAAGAGGTCAAATGATATGTCCGCAGAAGGAAGAAAAAATCAAGGATATTTTAAAAAGGGCTGTAACTGGATTGAACTATTTATTTTCATTAGTGAGATACAAGGACTAAACAGGATAAGTTTACTACTATCCAGGTAAAGTTTACCCTTCTAAATTCTTACTGATCTTTTGAGATCAATGAAGCTTTTGGGTTCCTGCAGTAGGAACTGCTCTAAAGGCCATTCATGTAAAAATAATCATATTGTTGTGCCCCTTTGTGTAACAGAAAGCTCCCAGTTCTCAGTCCACATATACATGGGTTCTTGACACCATAACTTATACGACTAAAATACTGGAGTTAATGTCTTTAATTACTGGAGCCACTGGAGCCGCCAAACTCTTCATTGCAGTTTCCCCAATCCCTCCCCCACCACTCTTGAATTTCAACTTCCTGCCCCAGTGTTTTTTTATAAAATGAAGGAAAGCTTCCTTGATTCCTTCCAAAAATCTGGATCTCCGGTCTCACTGTCTGCCCAGTGCAAACCTATTTACCAATTTGCCCGAGGTCTCACAAATGGTTTGGTGTGAGTCCTTATCGCCAATTGCTCTACAGCCTTACTTTAGAAAAAGTGAAGGAATTCTTTTGGAACACACAGCATTTTGCCCTCTAGTATGAACACCCACAGAGTAGTGCTTGCATGTGACAAGTGTGAGTTATGCAAGCAAGCTTAGAACTGCGGAGAGACATTCCTGGCAGCAATTCTACATTCTTGGAGCTCGCCAAAAGAGAGCTTGCAAAAGAATGAAAGTGTTCAGTCCATCAAGACCCAAAAACAATCATTAAAGTGGTAACAAACAGCAACACTCATGTGATTTACAATGTAAGCATGGAAACAGATCATAGGCCAGACTGTGATGAAGCAAAGATTTGTTTATTTTAAATTGATTTTTCCAGAGTGCAGTTTCTTGGTTTTAGTTGCATAGTGTTATTCTTTTTTCAAAACAAAATAAAATCTTTCAATTGTATTTGGAACTGAGATATATTGAAATCTGTTTGTACATAATTTATTTTAAGGTTTATGCTGATGCATATTGACAAATGGCATGTTATGCTATATAATAAAAAAAACAGAAAGGATGTTTTGAAAACTGGTTAATTCCAACAGAGAAAAGAGCTGTATGGAATTTTAAAGTCAAAATGATTTACTGCAATACGAGCTTTGATAAAACAGAGATTTTGTAAAACTGAAGTTATGGGAAATATATTACACACATATGGAGGTCTAGAAAAAGGATTTTTTTTAAAACTGGATGAAACTTAAAGATAGAGGGCTGAATTGGGAAAGCAATGACTGAACATGTGAGCCAATTGTAGACTTTTCAGAACTATTGAAGTAAGAAGTAACATGGATCTTCTGAGCCACCATTTTACAGCCCACTGAACACCAGCATTTTCCTTTATTTAGAAGTAATCTTGCAAACCATATTTTTCCATGTGACATTCTATGAAGTGAAAGTTAGACTTTGAGACAGCAAAATAAGAAAGGTATTTTTAAATTTTGGGATTGTGGAACACTCCTGAGAAAACCATGGATAGCAAACAAAAGGGCCATCAAACAAATCAACCCTGAATTTTCACCTAAGGAACCAATGACAGGGTCAAATTATCCTCTCTGGAACATATTATGTGAAGGCTAAGCTCTTTAGGAGAAGAAAAAAGCTTCCAACTGAGAAAGGTGGAAGGAAAGGAAGAAGAGGACAAACAATAGCCTGGTGGATGGACTCGATTACAGTGGCAATCAAGTGCACCACTGGAAGAACTGAAAGGTGAGAGAGAGATTGTCATGGAGAAAAGTTAACTGTGTGGCTGCTAAGAGTTTCCAACTTGACAGCAGGGACGTGCAGTCACTAGAGGCAAGGGAGGCGAAGCCTCACCAGTCTCCTCAGGAAAAAGAAAGAAATTTAAATATTATTTTTAAAATAATTAAAGCCAAGATAGTTGCTACCAGATTCCAGGTCACAGTGGCTTGGTGTCTGCTCAGTGTTAACCAAAGCAGGAGGCGAGAGAACTCGGGGCCTCTTTTCCATAAGGAATTTTTCGCCTTCTAAAAGTTAAGAAAGAGTTAAAAGGCAAAGAAGTTCAGATGGAAAAGAGGCACTAATTCTCCCGCCTCCTGATCTGCAAGCAGCGAATCATATCTTCTTGAGCACGCTTACATTGGGCGGGGCGTACTTCAGAGGAGAGAGGAGTGGGCGAGAAGGAGGAGGCTGGCTCTTTGCTGCAGACCTGGGCGCTTGGCGGCTCCCACGATGCAAAGTGCCCCGCCGCCCCGGCCTGCTTCTCCAGGCTCCGTCGCTGGAAGTCCCGGATCGCCTCTGGGGGAAGGCTGGGTGAGAAGCGGAGCGAAGCTTCTCCGCGGCTTCCCGGCGCTATGCAGAGGCTCTCGCAGGAGCACGTGCCAGCAGCTGGCAGCCCGGAGCGGCCCCGGAGCCTCGTATAATCCCCGACCTCCGATCCTTCCAACGCGCCCTAAAACGTTGGCTTTTCCAGCAAGCCAGCCTGGCCTGAACAAAATAAAATAAATGATTGATCATTGTTAATTTTTAATTGATTTTTTTTAAAAAAATGTTATTGTTAATCCTAATTGGGTTTGTTTAGGATATTCTATTTAAAATTTTTTTTAACTTTTGTAATATGTTTTTTTTTTTAATGTTGTATGCCACCCTGAATCCTTGGAAGAAGGGTGGCATATAAATCCAATAAACCAAACCAAACCAAACCAAACTCTGACAGGAAAAGTATTGCCACGCCAGCCATACCCATTTGGCTTTCTGTACGTACCCTGGCAACCATAAGGCTGTGTATCTCTGATTGAATGGCTTCAAAGTAGGATATATTATAGTCTAGAAACCAGTATACATCAATCCACTCACCCTTTCTAAAACCCAAAGAGAAAACAATATTGTCTATTAGAAAATGTACTAAATCTATATATTTTAAAATTCAGCTACAGTTCAATTTTTTATAAGGAATAGATTACAATATTAAAAATTGTATCTGCCTTTGCGGTTGTAGATGGTCAACTCTATGAATAAAAAAGGAATATATATATATATATATATATATATATATATATATATATATATATATATATATATATATATATATATATATATATATATATATAAAGAAAATATAATGCTATGAGTGGGGTCTTTATGAGCCTCTCTTTTCTTAATTGAGCTCCAAGTTACTGGAGGCAGTCTTCTCAGAGGCAATTCAGAAGTTGCTTTGACTAAAATTAAATCTTACTCTTGTTTATTGGATATATAGAGTCATATCTCAGCAAGTGGCAGGATCCAGTTAACCCTGTTGGGCTTTATAAGCTAAGCAGATATTGTAAGACTGCCAATAAATATTATGTGTCATGAGTCTTATTTTGCATATGCACATCTGTTCATGTAGAAATTTCATATTTATTGCAGCTTGTAAAATAGGAAGAGAGTTTAAAACTGACTGCTCATTATCTTCCTTTGTGCTTAGAAATGTTGAGAGCATCATAACCCCATCAGTGCTGTCTCGCCAGCTGACTAATAGAACAATGCAAAAAAAAAAAAAAAAAAAAAGTCAGAGCCAGCTCAAAGTTACTGAAGTTCTAAAAAAATAGAAATCCCTACCACAGGAAGTAAATTATTCCATGAAAAAGAGGAACAAAAGAAACTGATAGCTCCATCTCCCACATACCCATTTTCATTACACCTGAACATCAACAAAAATATCTGATTGATTATTGTCTGAAATAGCTTCGTGGTTTTAGAGTCACTATTCTTCTATCAAGTTAAAAAAAATCTCTTACAAATAATGAAGATAATGTGGCATCAATACGGTAACAAGATTGTTTAAAGTTAGCTTAGCGAGGAGCTAAGTTCAATGTAAAGATGTTATTAATTTCTTATTCTTTTTTCCAATATATTTTAGACTGTGTTTGTTAAAAATCTATACCATGGATGGGCGGGTCCCACTCCTGTGAGATTTATGCTTTTATTACTATCTTAAATACCAGCACCATCTGTCTTAGAGACTTCTTTGTCTAAACGGACTTCAAAATGGCGATTTCTCTCCATGGGTGATTGATAGTGGATGTACTTAGCCGGTTTTACCTTCCTGCAGACCGCTCCTTAACAAAATAAACCCTTCTTCTTTGGAAACAGAGGGGAGCAAAAGCGCTGCTTATTTGTTTATTTATTATGGCACCCAGATCAAAGAAGCGCCTTGCTACAAATGTGTCTAAAGAATTTAAAGAATTTTTACTGGAACCACAGCCTTTGTCTCCTATGCCTTCTACTGGAGAACTTTTAACACAGGAATATCTCCTTAAAATGCTTAATGATTTTAAACAAGAAATTAAGGAATTTGTATTGGAACTGTATGATGATTTAAAGTCTAAAGTTAATCAAATGAAGGTGAATACGTTCGCAGCCGTGTCTGCCCTGTCAGATTATTCTGCTGAAATAGAGAACAAATTGGAAAGCTTGGAGAAGGCTAATTTTAATTTGACTACCAATACTCAAATTTTACAACAAAAAATTAGAGACACTGAAGAACAGCTCGTGATGATAAATTTTAATAGGAAGGCATTTGCAATAAGAGTCAGAGGATTCCGTGAAAAGGAGCAAGAGAATCTGAAACAGACCTTTGCTGAAGCCTTCACCCATGCGGTGGGAAGCCCGGGACTTAACTTTGATTGGCAGATTCGGAAAATCTATCGCCAGAACTCATTGATAGCGGAACAGCGACAGCTCCCGAGGGACATAATTATATATTTCTCTACAAAAGAATCTAGAAACGCGATTGTGCAAAAGTTTCATAATAACAGTCTCCGAGTTGATGACCAGGACCTGATTGTCTTCAAAGATATACCTTTCCAGATGTTGAAAGCAAGAAGGGACTACACCTTTTTAACTAAAGAGCTTAGGAGTCAACAGATTCGATACAGATGGGAGGCCCCTGCCGGCATCACGGTTACATTTGAGAATCAAAGATTTCGTCTTAATTCTGTTTCGGAGGCTCGAGATTTCTATTGTAGGACTTTGAAGGCGGGACTCCCTGACTCACTTGGAAGAGAGGAGAGACAAGCGGAAGGAGAAGGCAAGTGGCAGGCCACGTGGCTGCAAGATGGAGGGGGTAGCCTTTCCTCCCTCAGAGAAGCAGAAAAACGGAGATCGAGAATTTAGACATTTCAAAATATTCGCCAAAGTTGAGGACTGAATGGGGGTTTGAGACCTCTCCCCGGTAGAAAAAGCGGACTAATTCTTATTAGAAGGGAAAGTTGGGTGAAACTATTTTGAGCTAGATCTTAAATTAATGTCAGCATAAATTTGATAGTGGTAAACATCAGACAAGCAAGGGATGAGGATAAAATATATGTGGAATGATTTACGTTGTTTAAAGCTTATTAGAAGAGAAAGCCGGTTGGGATTATCTTAAGATAGGTGTAAAAAGAATGCGGAATGATTTATGTTGTTTAAACTTTGTTAGAAGGGACTACTTTAAAACAGAAGGTTAACTGACTCTTGCTGAAAGTATTATTTGAATATGTGGAATGATCCATGCTATTTAACTCATATTAGAAGGGAAAGTTGGTTGAAAGTACTTTGAGTTAGATTTTAAACCAATGTCAGCATAAATCTGATAGTGGTAAATATCAGACAAGTAAGGGATGAGGGTAAAATGTATGTCGAATGAACTATGTTATTTAAATCCTATTAGAAGAGAAAGTTGGTTGGAATTATTTTAAGATAGAAATTGATTTCTGTGTAAAGTAATACTTGATCTACGCTGCTTAAACCTCGCTAAGAAGGGGAAGCTTGGTTAGATTATTTTGAATTATTGTTTGAAAAGGAGGTTAAGAAAGATCATTTATGCTGTTTAAATTTTATTAGAAGGGAAAGTTTGATTAATCTTCTGTAAAGTAATATTTGAATATGTGGCATGAATCACGTTGCTTAAATTTTATCGGAAGGGATCATAAGGTTTAGGAAGAGGAACGGGAGAGTCTACAGAAGGTTGGGGTAAATAGCAAAGAAGTAAGAGACGAGAATAAAATATAGATAGAATGATTTATACTATTTAAGCATAGATAAAGATGGGGGGCTGAGATCAACACAAAGAGTGGTTTCTTTTTTTCTTTTTTTTTCTTTTCTCTTTTCTTTTCTTTCTTCTTTTTTTCTGTTTTTCTTTCTTTTGACATATTACCTTTATTTTTAATCCATATGTATACAAGATATTTTAGACAGAAGGTAGTGCCAGGTGTGGGCCCTGGGAAGTCGGGAGGATTAGGGATGGGGATTGGTGGGGGTGGGTGGGAGGGGTATTTACATAGTCTTAATAAGAACAGGAATGTATTTATATACAGTGGTTCTTTTTTTTTCTTTTATTTTTTTTTTCCTTGGTTTATTTTACTTTTATCAGATTAAACAACACTCGAATAAAGGCATACACCAAGGAGGGAGGTAGAGGGAAAGAAGAGGGAGGAGTAAGGAAGGAGTAAGGGGAATGTAAGGAGGGTGTGTGGGGAGTAAGGGGAGAAGGAAGGTTTGAGGGGAAAGGGAAGTAGGAGGGGAGTGTTAGAGGGAGAAAGGAAAGTTGGAGGGGGTAGAGGGGGTGTATGGAGGATGAAAGGGTTAGGTGGGGTGGTGAATGATGAGTTGTGTTTCCTTTTTATTTGTTCGTTTTATTTCCTTTTTTTTCTTTTCTTATAGCAAATACCCTGTATATAAGTGATTGCAAATGGAATGTGAAAAAATGAATAAAATATATTCTATAAAAAAAAAATCTATACCATGTAGGTTGTGGGGGGAGGGATTTATATTAGGTTTGATGAGATGTGTTAGATTTCAATGTAATTTGACCCCACATGTATACTGGTTTTTTTTCTTATATTTTCATTGCTATTATTACTACTATTTTTTTTATTTTTTTAAAAAAACTAGAATATGTTAAGCATATTGACATGTAGCAGAAATACACCAAGGAGAGGAGAGTGGGAAATAGAAGGGAGAAGAAATATGGGAAGAGAAGGATAGGAGAGAGGGTAAGGGGGGAAGATGAGAAGGATAAGGAGGAGTGGATTGTAGAGAGAGGAGTGGTAGAAAGGGAGAGGAAGTAGAGTAGAAAAGGATGATGGAGGGAAGATAGAAAGTTGGAGGGTGGTAGAAGAAAGAGGTGTATGGAGAGCAGAAGAGCTATAATGGGTTTCTATTTTTCTGGGCATTGTTGACAAGAGGAACTGATGTAATTATTATTTAATACCATATGATACGGGCTATGTATAGCATACATGTGAGTGTGTGTTATGAAAATGAAAATGGAAATAAAAATATTCATTAAAAAAAATGAAAAAAAAATACGGTAACAAGATATTTTCCTCAAAGGTAGAAGCATAAGTATGAAGCTATATTCCAAATCAGGGGTTCAAACTCATGTCACGGTGGCATCACATGACATATGGGGATTTTCCCCTACTTCACGCCCAGGCATGGGTGTGGCTAGCTCATGACACATCCGGCCTGTGGGCTGCGAGTTTGGCAGCCTATTCTAAATAATGCCTGCAGACAGACACCAAGGAAAGTTATCATGAATTAAGGAACTAATGATAAGAACTCATCATAGAGATCAATAACTGCAGAGATGTAACACAGTAAGTGGCGAGCCCAGCTTTGCTCTGTTTTCAAATGAATTAGTAAGAACTAGAAATAAATGGACTCACCAATTAACTGACCTTACGAGATCAGATCAGCCAAGAACTGTTGGATGTAGAGGTACCTGAAAATTGTCAAGCTGCAGCTGTCTCCATTCTCTAACTGTTATCTCAGTAGAAGGTCTATCCCATTATGACTCTATGGTGCCATATTATGCTGATTTTATTATGGCTTTATCTTAATTTAATATTTTCTCACACATATTATATTCTCTATATTCAGTCAGCCTGCCTGCCTGCCTGCCTGACATCCATCCATCCATCCATCCATCCATCCATCCATCCATCCATCCATCCATCCATCCATCCATCTATCATCTATCTATCTATCTATCTATCTATCTATCTATCTATCTATCTATCGACATGTTATTTGAACTTATACTTTTATATCCGTGATGGCATGACTTCTGTAGTTGCCATATGCCAAATTTAAAAAAAATATCTTAGTAGAAGTGTGCAATAGCTCCATTAAACTTTACCAAAAGTTCTCCCGGATCTGTTGCCACATCTGTAGCATTTTGCCAGAAAAATATGGACAACTCTGATGCTTCAACCTATTCTACTTATTGTAGGGAAAGAACATTGAACTAAATCAAAGGGCCAGACAGATGTACCATTCACTGCTTTTTCTCCCTTGTTCCAGACTTGAATAAAATGTTACACCTTTAAATTATCTGGTTTATTGTGTCATGTAAAAACTAGCCAGTACTGCTTAATATGTTGTTGAATGAGACAGATCTTTTCAGACTTTCTTGATTCTGGACACATTTATTAACAGAGATATTCACTATTCTTTGGAAACTTTTGCACTTAAGGCTGAACAATAGGAACATTATTTCATGACTCATAGATTATGGCTTTCTCTCTTGAAAGCAAGACAATGGGCGGGAATGTGGGATACTTCAGTATCAACAGGCAGGTCAGGAATTCTATTCAGTATATTGTACTTGTAAACATATGATGCAGGCAGCTCTGGCAGCTCTCAGCCACAAGAGAGCATTGCTGCTATTCCGATCTTTCTCATCTCACTATCCCTTCTGCTTGGGTATCATTTCTGTAAATCCCTTTCTGATCAAAAGGACAGGATCTTGGAAGACATCCATGCATCTTATTGGAACAGGATGCTACAGCACATTCTTGTCACTGTGGGTTGCTTCATTGTTCTGGGATGCCAAGAGCCTGATCCAATTTTTTCACACTTTTATGCAATACCATGTGAAGCATTGCCAACGTAACTTGTACTCCTCTTTTCTGAGCCAGGATTTCTGAACTCTCTCATCCACTTCCCTGATGTTAAGCAGGCTCACGCATGCACAAGTTAATGGAGCTCACTTAGTAGAACGTTAAACTTCAGGCTACACACTTTTGTGACAGCTCTATTCACCGTCATTTAGTATATGTAAAGTTTGCTTCCATTTCCACAGTGAAATTCTTTCTGAGAGCAAACAAATATTATACTGAAAATATTACAGCTAAATTGTGTATATAGCTCAGAATACAACCCATTAGATTATCAGAATTGCAATCCCCCCCCCCCGGTATTCATCCTGAAAAATTATAAGTTAACATCAATCATCTCTACTCTCTTCTTCTTTCAGCACTCACCCTTTAATTTCCCAATAACAAGATTTAGGGTGCATTTTCTATTAAGAGTACATTAGTGTTTCTGATGGACATATAATACAAATTTCTGTTCACATGATCTTATCCCAACATTTTTTTTCTTTAACAAAACTATTTTTCTGATCTCTGTATCTGAAAAACAATCTGGAGGAAGTAATTGAAAATATGCTGTTAGGCCTTACATCTTGTAGGATTATAGCCAGAGCACATTCAGCTCAGAGCATTCGACAAACAAAGCTATTAACTATCAGAGTTTCCATCCCAAAAATAAATAAACCTGCATACCCATGATAAAATACAATACAGCCCTCAGATGCTTAAAAGGGACTCTCTGGAATCACAGGGAGCAAAATGCTAGCAAACGAAACATATCGTTCTATCTGCTAGAGAAATTGATGGCACCTTCAAAATATACTTCCTCTGCATCAGTCACACTCCTTACACAAGTGGACAAAGGCACAGAGGGGCCTCTCATTTTAAAAAGCGACCACCCTTTCCTCACCAAACCTTTTTTTATGGATTGCCACGTTTTGAGAAAATATCTTCAATCTTGGAAAAAAATACACATAATCCTGGAAAATAGAAAATGGTGGGGTCCTGCCTCTGGGCCTGCAAAACCATCTGCCTAGATGAAGCTCTACTTTTCTCATCTGTTTTTCCACACAAAAGGAAAAAATCTGAGTGGAATTCTCAGTGGTCCCACTGTGGTCCCACTGAGGAAGATGGTCTTCAGCCGTCTTATCAGCAGCCTTCCTCTGAAACTACCATGCTATCGCCCCCAATCCTTGGTATTATAAACTCATCAGACTCTGAAAGAACTTATGGAATGTTAGTCATGGGTTATCAACCATCTGAGGCTCTTCCTGAAACCACTGGCTTAGGCTCTGCACAGAAGGAAGCTGACCCTGATAATAAGGAGTTAGATCCCAATCTTGGATAAATGCCTAAAATAAAAAAGGGTAAAAAAAGAAGAGCTGAGCTGTAGAAATCTGTGGAACTCCTAGAGAAGTAACGATATCAGCTGCAACCAACTCGTGCTCTGCTCCAGTCTATAAGCAAAGATTATTGAGTGTTACATTGTGTGAAAGCTTCTGTTTGATATACAGTCCTCTGCCTCTGTTTACCTACTGAGATGATTTATAGTTAAACTAATTAAAGCAGTTAGAATCAAAGAGCTAATTCACTCCAGACTTTAACATGACACTTTTGAATGGATTTTAGATAGGAGATACTAAATTGTAGAGATTTCGAAAGATGGGTTCTTTTGCGTCACATATTTTCGACAGATATATGGGAGAGATAGAGGCCATCCCAATGCATCAGAGTGGATGTGTCGATGTAGGGGAGAAGAAGGTCATAGAGAATGGCAGAATGATAGCAATAGCAATAGCAATAGCAGTTAGACTTATATACCGCTTCATAGGGCTTTCAGCCCTCTCTAAGCGGTTTACAGAGAGTCAGCATATTGCCCCCAACAATCTGGGTCCTCATTTTACCCACCTCGGAAGGATGGAAGGCTGAGTCAACCCTGAGCCGGTGGGATTTGAACCGCTGAACTGCTGATCTAGCAGTAGCTTGCAGCGCTGCATTTAACCACTGCGCCACCTTGGCTCCTGATCCAGGAATTGTCAGAGGTCTTCTCCAATTCTGCCAACAGATTTCTCCAATTGGATCTACAGGCTTCATAGATGGTCAGAGCTCTTCCTTTATGCTGGGTTCATTCAATAGACTGTGCTGGCCAGAGAAAAGTAGAAGCATATTTGAAATAAAGCATTTTAAAGAAGCCTACAAAGCCACTGTACAGTAGCATATTAAGTATAATGATGGTGAATAACTTAAAATTCCAGTGCAGTGATCAGCAGCGTTTCCTCTAAGCTGCGCGCGTGAGCGGCCGCGCAGGTAACAAAGGAACACCGCGCAGAAGTTTCAAAGTGCAGCGCAGTGTTTTTTAATGTCTTTAAATGTACTGAAAATATCCCCCTTCCCCGCTTTCTGAACTCTGATTTCTGATTGGTGAAATCAAGGAAAACTCTGCCCGGAGACCGATGACGCTGCAGAAGGGAGAATTCCCATTGGTCCCCCACGTGTCCACTCAATTCCCTACCCAACTGCGCATGCGACACACACACACACACACACACACACACACACACACGGGCTTCCTCTCCCCAAAGACTTTCCTGAAGCCTGAGGGGGGGGCAGAAACGGCCTCCCCGCCCTCCTAGATGCCCTCTGGAAGTCAGAGACAGATCATTTCCGAAGTTGTAGTTGGCCCTTTGTGGGCGTTTCTTGCCCTCTGCAGCGGGCAAGACTTCCCTGAAGCCACGTCCGGCTTCTCCGGGAGGCGGTTGGTGCTTCCGGAGACGGTGGTGGTGAGCCTCGGGGCTCCCGGGCGGCCGATGTGCGCAGGGCGCTGGGCTGGTTCCAGCTGCAGAATGTCAGAAATCTCCCCGTTCTGCCAGGCGGCTGCCAAAGGGAAGGGAGGGTTAGGGCGCTTCTCCCAACAGCCCAGGGCCGGCTCCTCTGCCTTCCTCGGTGATTGGGAGAGCGCTGCTCCCCTTTCAGTCTCCCTGGGGGCCGCCAGGGTTGCTGCGGCTGGAGACGAGCGCTGCTGGGGAGAAGTCAGCGTGGGGAGGGGGGAGGAGATGGTAATGAAACATCCAGGTTCACAGAGCACCAAGGAGCCCCCAGATCCGAATCCAGCATCTCCAGCCCCAGGTGGGGTCTCGGTCCGGGTGGCGCCAAGCTCTGCTTCTTCCCCTCTTCCTCCCTTCTCCAGAGCCACTGCAGTGCCAGCGGAGATCCGGGCGAGTACAACCTGCGTTCTCGCACAGTGTTGTGTGGCACATGTGGGCAGCCGGCAGAGAAGTCATCCGGGGGCACGAATGTGGGCACCAGCACCATGTCCACCGGCTCCTCCTCCTCCAGCTTGACCATCACGCGCAGCTACCGCAGTGGAGGCACCAACCTCGGGGAGAGCCTCCTGCCCCGCACCTACATCCTGGGCAGCTCCACCCCACGCCAGCAGGTCAGTCTGGGGGCGCCCCAGCTGGCATGTGTGATCCTGGGCCAGAGGAGGAGGGGGGCTTTGTGGTGGGAGGCCTCCGATTCTGAGTGCTCCCCTTACGGGGAAGCTCCTGAGACCGATCACTGTGCACTGTCAGTCCTTCCAGGGCGGCAGAGAGATGGCTGTGGGCACCTTCTGTGCCACACGGGGCTCCTCAGCCAGGGCATGTGGGGAAGGCCGGGATGGTCCCCACTGAACAGCAGGCGTGGTGTGGGCTGAAAACCCTGACAGGCTGCATTCTCACACGAGAACAGTCAGCTCCAGTTGGCTTTGTGCCCAGAATTAGCGTCTGAGTTGTCTGGCATGGAATTCGGTCTCCGGCTTGAACAGGGGTTGGACTAGAAGACCTCTGAGCTCCCTTCCAGACCGAGTCCCCAAACCATGTGAACACAAGGAGGCACCCGTGTGCTCCCAACCCCCCCTCAATGCAATGTGTGCGTGGCCGCCGCGCATATGTAGCCCCACGCATGCATGCACACATCTCCTGCACATGACATGTGCCCCCCGCATGTGCCCCCCTTTACATGTGCCCTGTTCCCCCTGCTCCCCCACCACTGCGCATTCACGGCAGAACCCAAAGACCCGCTGGCCTGCTGGAAGCGCATGCACAAGTGTGGCAGAGCTGAGCTGGGGCTTGGCCACAAGAGGGCGCCGCATGCCACATGTTAGCCTTCAGGGGCTGCAGGAGGACAGCCGTGTGTGTGCATGTGTGTGCATGGAGTGGGCGGAGCCAGTCTGGGCAGCCAGCCCACTGCCCACAGACCCTCACCCGCCCCTCCACCAAACAAACGGAAGTGGCCTTGGCTGGGGCTGCCCAGTGGCTTCACTGGGTGTGGGGGGGCTGTCAAAGACCCCCCTGAGGTGGGGGAACTTTTTATGCAGAAAACTTTGCCCTTTGGAAAATGGTCTTGGCGATTGTCTCCCCGGAGGTTTGGTCACACAGAGGCAGCCTTAGCTGGGGAAGGGCCTGTTCTTCCCCTGGGGCAGGCAGGTCCACGTGTGCCTCCCCATAAGCCTTTTGGACTGGCAGCCATGCCTGCCTCTCCCACAACTCGCTTGCTGGCATTTTGAGGGAGGCCCGGTTCTGGATCGGCCCTGAACCTAGAATGAGGGAGAAATGTCCTGATTGTGAGAACAATTCCTCCGTGCTTCGTCCCTGGAGGCTCTTAAGTAGCGATCGGAGGGCCATTTGTGTGGAACGGAAGAGGGTCTCTTGCTTGGGGAGGGGGCTGGGCTAGATGACCTCTGAGGTCCCTTCTGACTCTATGTCAGTCTTCTCTCTCTCTCTCTCTCTCTCTCTCTCTCCTCTCTTAGGGTCCTTCAAACTGCAGCATCATGTAATCGTCTGACGTTCCCAACATGCACGCAAATCTGCTTTATGGAGCTCTCTGTCCTTTACGTGCTCAGAAAAAGAGGAAACCATTTTTAAAAGAAGTTATTTTCTATGCAAGAATTTATACTTTATTGCATATCTATATCTATATATCTCTATATAAATATGCTAAAGGTTTTTTAAGGGTGTGGGGGAGGTCTTTTTTTCTATCTCAAAGGTTTAAAAGGAGCCCTGCGCCAAAGAGGTTAATCTATTACTGCCAAAAAGGAAAGAAGTCCTAGAATTGTCATATGTTTCTTCTAGTAAGGGGGAGCCTGCAAAAGGACAGGATCCGTCTGTGTGTGCTTGAATACCAAAGTTTTCTTTGAAAAACGAATCAAAAATCACAAAGTTTTTCTCCTTCTTCTGGGCCACCGTTTGTCAACTTCATCAACTTTAAGAGGGGGGGACTTCAACTCCCAAGAATTCCCCAGCCAGTCCCCCCTCTCCATCTTAAAGTTGGTGGGGTTGTGAAACTCTCTTCCAGGGAAATCTCTTTAAATTTGTTGCACTTAATCTTCTCCCTGTGGGGGGGGGGTGTTGACCACTAACTAACCATGGTTAACTTCTGCCTTGCTTCCCAGCAATTCGTGCACTTGAGCAAAAGAGTCCAACTCTTTTGAAGAATCTACAAGCCAAGAGTTGACCTTCGTTTACATTTTGAAAATGGGAGGGAGACCTTCAGACGGAACCCGTTTTGGGTTGCAATGATACTTGAGGGATGCCCCCTGTTGAACCCAGGGTCCTCAGCCCTGGCAGGTTTAAGGCGGAGGAACTTCAACTCCCAGAATTCCCCAGCCAGTATGGGGGACTCCTGGGAGTCGAGTTTTAAAATTGCCACGTTTCAGAAACGTGAATTTAACCTCGTGTCTTCAGTCCCCTCCGGCCCAAATCAGGTTGTTTAATACCTGCATTAAAACACTTTAGAAGGTGGACATTCAGGGATTCTCCAATTAAAATCCAAATTGCCCTGACTTTAGAACTTCTAGAATGTCTGCTCTACATAGTCTCCATTGACTCCATTTGGACAGAACCAGTGGAGATGCCGAGGGAGGGTCTTGCTCAGATTTCCTGGAATAAGTTCCAGCTTGTCACCCCTGAGGAAGTGGACAAGGCCGTGGGAGCGATGAGTGCCTCCACCTGTTTGCTGGACCCGTGTCCCTCCTGGCTGGTCTCGACCAGCAGGGAGGTAACACGAGGCTGGCTCCAGAGGATCACGAACACGTCTCTGCAGGAGGGATCTTTCCCGCAGCCCCTGAAGGAGGCGTTGGTAAGACCCCTCCTCAAGAAGCCTTCTCTGGACCCAGCTATTCTTAAAATCGTCCAGTCTCCAACCTCCTTTTTCTAGGGAAGGTTGTTGAGAAGGTGGTGGCTCTTCAACTCCGACGGACCTTGGATGAAGCAGATTACCTAGACCCATTTCAGTCTGGTTTCAGGCCTGGATACTGCACTGAAACCGCCTTGGTCTCACTGACCGATGATCTCTGGCGGGCCAAGGATAGAGGACATTCCTCTATCCTGGTGCTCCTTGACCTCTCAGCGGCCTTCGATACCATCGACCGTGGTATCCTTCTGCGACAGCTGGAGGAGATGGGAGTGGGAGGCACCTTTCTACGGTGGTTCTCCTCTTACCTCTCGGACAGATCGGTGTTGGTTGGGGGGGCAGAGGCTGACCCCTAGGCCCCTTAATTATGGGGTGCCGCAGGGGTCGGTCTTGTCCCCCCTCCTATTTAATATCTACATGAAGCCACTGGGTGAGATCATTCGTCGGCACGGGATTAAATACCACCAGTACACGGACGACACACAGTTGTATCTTTCCGCCCCGTGCTAACTCAACGTAGCGGTGGAAGTGATGTTCCAGTGCCTGGAAGCTGTCAGGGTCTGGATGGGAGTGAACAAACTCGCACTCAATCCTGACAAGACTGAGTGGCTGTGGATGTTGCCCCCTAACTTTGGACAGCCCAGGTAGTCGGTCCCTAAGCCAAGGGGGAGAAAATTTGCTCCCCTCAGAGAGGGTCCGCAACTTAGGGGTCCTCCTGGATCCACAGCTGACACTAGAACATCACCTGTCGGCTGTGACCAGGGGGGCCTTCGCCCAGGTTCACCTGGTGCACCAGTTGCAGCCCTATATGGATCAGGAGGCACTTCAAACGGTCACTCACGCCCTCGTCACCTCACGACGTGACTACTGTAATGCGCTCTGCATGGGGCTGCTCCTGAAAAGTGTTCGGAGACTACAATTAGTCCAGAATGCAGCCGCGCGAGCGATACTGGGAGTACCAAGATTCACCCACACTACACCTATCCTCCGTGAGCTGCACTGGCTCCCTATCGGTCTCCGAGCATGATTCAAGGTGCTGATTATTACTTTTAAAGCCCTACATGGCCGAGGACCTGGATATCTGCGAGACCTTCTTCTGCCGCATACCTCCCAATGGCCGATAAGATCGCACAGGGTGGGCCTTCTCCGAGTGCCATCGACTGGACAATGCCGGCTTGCGGCTCCCTGGGGGAGGGTCTTCTCTGTAGCCGCCCCGACCCTCTGGAATGAACTACCCCCAGAGATCCGGACCCTCCCCACTCTCATGGCCTTCCGAAAGGCTATCAAAACCTGGCTATTCCGGCAGGCCTGGGGCTGTTGACCTCTTGCCCAAGGTCCAGCCCTGATTAGACTGGGTGCATGATGTGGTTTTTTAATTTGTTTTCCTCCGGGTTTTTTTAACTCTTCACTTTTTAAAATTTATTTTCTGTAAGCCACCCAGAGTCCTTCGGGATTGGGCGGCCTATAAATTTATTAAATCAAATCAAATCAATTGTCCTCTGTTCAAAAATCTCAGGTGTTTCAGGAATCCCCTCCCTCTGGTTCCATTGAGGATGACGTCCTACTTCTTAAATGAAGTTTGATTTCACTCCCCCTGCAGAAAAGCTGGTCCGTTGTCCAAATCCATCCACCTGATGGGAAATTAAGCGGACAGCCCCTCTTCTGCTTCAAGGAATAATGTTGAGTAGAGACGTTTCCCTTTGGAAGAAGAGAAGCTGCCTTAGAGGCTTTGCTTCTGCAGCCATGCTGACCTCTCCGCCCGGCCCCCCTTGCCCAGCCCTACGCATGGCACACGGTGCCTGAGCCTGTCTAGAGTGCCTTGCCAAGGGGTGGGGTGTAGAAGTGGGCTCCCTGCGTCTGTCAGGGGAACGCCTGGGCTTCAGGCCGCCTGTCTTCTCCTGGGCTTGGAGCAGAGATCTGCAGCCTCGTGTGGTGCCTGGAGGTCTGGTTAAGTTTGGGAAACGTAGTTCTTGTATGCGGTTTGGGACTGGAAGCCTTACCTTAAACCAGTGGTTCCCAAACTTGGCAACTTTAAGATTTGTGGACTTCAACCCCCAGAATTCTCCAGCCAGCAGTGCTTAAAGTTTGGGAACCACTGCCTTAAACCTTTGCTGGCTGGGGAATTCTGAAAGTTGGCCAGATGGAGAAACACTGGTTTAACGTAATGTTTTTCAACCTGATGCTCCTCAGCCTTTGATGGGTAGCTGGCTTCCTGACCCATGGATCTCTTCCTTGGACACCTCCCACCCCAGAGGATCCATGGATGGGATCCCTGCCCCCTGAGTCCTTTTGGATGGCTCTTCTGGGCCCTTCTCCCCCTTTGAGAATTTGCTGGGAAACGGTGGACCCTCCTATGGGGAAGGACTTCTCACCAAGGATGATGGTTCCCCCGACTCTGCACGGCTTCCCAGGGAGGAGGAAGAGCTGCAGAGTTCCTCTAGTCTAGAGGCACCCCTGGACTTCCTCTGCCCCCCTTCACCTACGTCCCATATGCCTGGAGGGAGCCAATCCTGAGCCTCACCCCCTAACCTGTCCTGCCCAGTTGGCCCAGAGGAGATGGTTCTTTGCCTCTCTGCTTCCAGCTGGGATTGCAGTAGGAACCAGTTCTGGTCCCTCTGACTTCTGCATCCCTCGGGGGTCCCCCCAGCCCCCCTTTTCTCCTGCCCTTGATCTCGTTTGCACTTGGAGAGAGGAGTCTATGTTTACTTTCCCCCTGGAAACGCCAGTTCCCAATATCTCTTTGAAGGTCCAGTCCTCAGGAATAAGCTAATGGCCCCTAATCTAGAAGTTCCATTACAGCCCCTGACTGGCATGTTCCTAGCAGGAACCTTACAAGTCTGGGCTAATGGAAGGAACCTCCGAGTCCATGCCTTCTCCATGAACATCGGCGTATGTGGGAGAAATGCCTATCTGTGCTTGCCCACTAATTGGACTGTTCTAGCCGCCTGCAAAGGACTTCCCCACGTTTGCTTTACAGAAAACTCTGCGCGGCAGATAGAATCTGCTGCGCGGGCTTTTCTTGCGATGTGCGTGGCTGCGCAGGCGCGCACCTTAGAGGGAACAGTGACTTAAACTTATATACCATAGTGCTTTTACAGCCGTCTCTAAGTGGTTTACAGAGTCAGCATATTGCCCCCAACAATCTGGGTCCTCATTTTACCAACCTCGGGAGAATGGAAGGCTGAGTCAACCCTGAGCCGGTGAGATTTGAACTGCCAAACTGCAGCTAGCAGTCAGCTGAAGTAGCCTGCAGTACTGCACTCTAACAACTGTGCCACCTCAGGTCACTATTTCACATGATCTTGATTCTATCCTTCTGTTGATGCAGCCTAGGATTGAAATGGCTTTTTTTGGCAGCTGCCACTCACTGCTGGCTCATATTTAAGGGATTGTCCACAAGGACTCCAAGATCCCTCTCACAGTTACTGCTATTGAGCCAGGTTTCACCTAATCTGTAAGTGTACATTTGGTTTTTCTAAGTATAAAACCTTACATTTCTGCATTTTGAATTACCTTTTGTTAGATAGGCCCAGGGTTCAAGTCTATCTAGATCCATCTGGATGTTGAGCCTATCTTCTTTTCCTGCCACCCTATTGTTGTCTGCAAATTTGATGAGTTCCCAATCTATTCCTCATCCAAATCATTGATGAAGATGTTTGAATTTTGAATTTGAATTTGAATTTGAATTTTATTAACATTTATAGGCTGCCCTTTTCCCTGAGGGGACTCAGGGCGGCTCACATAAAATCAGGAGGGGGAATACAAACAATGACATAGACACATATAAGTAAAATAATGAGCAACATTCATTCATCATTCGGGAGGGGCGGCTATCTTTGTCCCCAGGCCTGACAGGCTAGCCAGGTCTTAAGGGCTATGCGGAAGACCTGGACGGTGGTGAGAGTACGAATCTCCACGGGGAGCTCGTTCCAAAGGGTCGGAGCAACTACTGAAAAGGCCCTCCTCCTTGTAGTTGCCAGCCGGCACTGGCTGGCCGATGGAATTCGGAGGAGGCCCAATCTATGAGATCTAATTGGTCGCAGGGAGGTAATTGGCAGAAGGCGGTCTCTCAAGTACGCAGATCCACTACCATGCAGGGCTTTATGGGTGACTAGTAGCACCTTGAAGTGCACCCGGAGATCGACAGGTAGCCAGCGCAGCTCGCGGAGGATAGGTGTTATGTGGGTGAACCGAGGTGCACCCACAATCACTCGCGCGGCCGCGTTCTGGACTAGCTGAAGTCGCCGGATGCTCTTCAAGGGCAGCCCCATGTAGAGCACATTGCAGTATTCCAGCCTAGAGGTCACAAGGGCCCGAGTGACTGTTGTGAGAGCCTCCCGATTCAGGTAGGGTCACAACTGGCGCACCAGGCGAACCTGGGCAAATGCCCCCCTGGTCACAGCCGTCAGGTGGTGGTCAAAAGATAGCTGTGGATCCAGGAGGACTCCCAAGTTGCGAACCCTCTCTGAGGGGTGTAAAATTTGACCCCCCAGCCTGAGTGATGGAATATTGGTCGAATCTTTGGGAGGGAAGCACAACAGCCACTCGGTCTCTTCCGGGTTGAGTACAAGCTTGTTAGCCCTCATCCAGTCCATGACGGCCTCAAGGCCTCGGTTCATCACTTCTGCCCTTCATTGAGTTGGCACGGGGCAGACAGATACAACTGGGTATCGTCCGCATATTGGTGGTATCTTATCCCGTGCCTGCGGATGATCTCTCCCAGCGGTTTCATGTAGATGTTGAATAGTAGGGGGGATAAGACCGAACCCTGAGGCACCCCATATGTTAGGGGCCTAGGGGTCGATCTCTGCCCCCCCACTAACACCGACTGCGACCTGTCCGAGAGATAGGAGGAGAACCACCGCAACATGGTGCCTCCCACTCCCACCTCCCGCAGTCGTCGCAGAAGGATACCATGGTCGATGGGATCGAAAGCCGCTGAGAGGTCAAGGAGAACCAGGATGGAGGGATGTCCTCCATCTCTGGCTCTCCAAAGATCATCGGTCAATGCGACCAAAGCGGTTTCTGTGCTGTAACTGGGTCTGAAGCCTGACTGGAAGGGGTCGAGATAGTTTGCTTCCTCCAAGGACCGCTGGAGCTGGAAGGCCACCACCTTCTCAACAACCTTCCCAAGAAAGGGAAGGTTGGAGACTGGGCGATAGTTATTAAGAACAGCTGGATCCAGAGATGGCTTCTTTAGGAGGGGTCTCACCACCGCCACTTTTAATGCGGCGGGGAAGTTCCCCTCCCGAAGAGAGGTGGTAACAACCGCCTGGATCCAGCCTCGTGTCACCTCACTGCTGTTAGTAACCAGCCATGAGGGACACGGATCCAGTACACAGGTGGAGGCACTTACAGCCCTCATGGCCTTGTCCACATCCCCAGGGGCAACATCCTGAAACTCAACCCAGAGATGGTCTACTTGATCCTCTTGTGCCTCGGCTGGAACTGCAGAGATGGAGTCCAAGTCCGACCGAAACCGAGCAATTTTGTCCGCTAAGAATTGGGCATAATCCTCAGCTCTGCCCTGCAAGGGTTCCCCCGCTTCCCTCTTATTTAATAGGGAGCGGGTTATCCTAAACAGGGCGGCTGGGCGAGACTCAGCGGACGCAACCAAGGTGGCTATATGAGATCTTTTCGCTGCCCTAAGTGCCCTGGTGTATTCCTTGGTACTGGTGGTTACCATTGCTCGGTTCGATTCGGACTTATCGGACCTCCATCGGTGCTCTAGGCATCTCCTCCGGCGCTTCATCTCCCGGAGTTCCTCGGTGAACCAAGGAGGTCTCCGGGATCCGCCGCCTCGGAGGGGCCGTAGTGGCGCAATCCGGTCGAGGGCCTCCGATGCTGCCGAGTGCCAAGCAGCAACCAGAGTCTCTACCGGACTGTGGGCAAAAGTATCAGGAATGACCCCAAGCTCCATCTGGAACCTTAACGGCTCCATAAGTCGCCCGGGGCGGAACCACCTGGTCGGTTCCTCCTCCCTACAGTGGGGGTTTGGTCTCCGTAAGTCGAGCCTCAGCAGGCAGTGGTCTGACCACGACAGGGGTATGATGTCATTACCCCTCAGACCAAGATCACAAATCCACTGCTCCGAGAGGAATACGAGGTCGAGCATGTGACCCGCTGAATGGGTTGGGCCCCGGATTACTTGGGTCAAGCCCATGGTTGTCATGGAAGCCATGAACTCCTGCGCCCCATCAGAGTTTTCACCGAGCGACGGCAAGTTAAAGTCCCCCAGGACCATCAACCTAGGGAACTCAATTGCCAGCTCGGCTACCGACTCGAGGAGCGAGGGGAGGGCTGCTGCAACGCTGTTGGGAGGCAGGTACATTAACAGCAGACCCACTTGACCCTTGAGGTCCAACTTTATCAGCAGAGACTCACACCCGACAAGCTCCGGAGCAGGGACCCTACGAGGAACTAACGACTCCCAGATAACAATGGCCACACCCCCACCCCTTCTCTGGGCTCTTGGCTGGTGCAGCACCTGAAAACCTTCTGGGCACAGCTCTACAAGGGGGACTCCTCCCTCTGGGCCCAGCCAGGTTTCAGTAATACATGCCAGGTCTGCCCTCTCGTCTAAAATTAAGTCCCGGACGAGAGGAGCTTTATGTACCACAGACCTGGCATTTAGCGACAGCAGCCTGAGTCCAGGGTCCTGACTACTTGCGCCATCTGGTCTCGGAGTGGGACTCCTAGGGCCGGAAGGAGGGATCTCTGTAATGTAGCGAACCCTCCTTCCCCGGTAATGGCCTGCCCTAAAGTCCCCGCCATATCTGCCCCTCCCTGTTACGACCGTAATACTCCGACCCTCTCCCGTGTCTCTGGTCCCCTCAACCACCCCCATGGCCCCCACATCTCCCGGCAGGTCCTCCGAATCATACATACCCATGCACTCCCCCAAACAATAGCAGTAGACTTATATACCGCTTCATAGGCCTTTCAGGCCTCTCTAAGCGGTTTACAGAGAGTCAGCATATTGCCCCCAACAATCTGGGTCCTCATTTTACCCACCTCGGAAGGATGGAAGGCTGAGTCAACCCTGAGCCGGTGAGATTTGAACCGCTGACCTGCTGATCTAGCAGTAGCCTGCAGTGCTGCATTTAACCACTGTGCCACCTTGGCTCTCAAACAGTCCCCACGTGAAAATTAAAACAGAAAATTACAACAATATAATAATAAAAGTTGTTGAAGAGTACTGGGACTAAAATGGAATCTTGGGGTCCCCCACTGGTTGTTTCCCTCCATGTAGATGTAGTTCCATTGAGGACCACGGGCTGAGTCCATCTGGGGGTGATGATGTCTATCCCACATATCTTTAGCTTATGGAGACCAAGGTTGTAGTTAATTCGTCAAAGCCTTTCTGAAATCCAAGTATACTACATGCACTGAATTTCTCTTGTCCACTAATTTAGTACTTTTTGTCAAAGAATGAAATAACATTTATTTATTATCTGTCCTTCTACTATCCTTCATTACTCCTAGTAAGTCATTCATATCCAGACGGAATAACAAGGGTGCACCTTTCCCTTCCTCCTTGGTAAGTATCGATCCTTCTTCTCATGGCTCCATTGAGCCCAAACCTCCCTCTCAAACAAGGGCTTGGATCAGGGCCAACAGGCTGAGCTCCATTTTAAAGGCAATCAATTTCCTACTAAATGTTTCTCAGTTTATTGAGTCAAATGCCACACTAACATCTAGAAAGTCTGCAAACCTTGCTTTGCCTCACGGATATAAATTAAATATTTCAAGACAAATTTGTTGCTATTAGTGTCATTTTTATTCCTTTTAGAATTTTGGCCTGCCACACTTTCTCTTATTTCATTATGCTGTTTCAATAGTATAGTTGATGGGAGGGGGGAATAGACAGGAGTGAGATTGTGGAATGTATTGTTTTCATTCTTACTAGAAGCCAAGGTCATCTTTTGTCTCCGCACAAGTACACCTGACCGGAAGAAGCTGGGTGTAGATGCCAGCATGGAAGAAGAAAATTGGACCATGTGATGGATTGTGGGTGTGGGGACAAGATCATGAACTTTTAACTGGGTGGAATTGTGATGTCATTTACAGTATTGGGATCCATAGCATGATGCCAACATGTCTGTCTTATTAAATTGGAACTTTAAGGATAGTTTTGCCTTGGTCTCTGATTTAATTCTGCATGATATTTGGAACGCTGACAATTAGATTAACATGCATTATTTCTTATAAAATCTATATAGCTTTTCACTGTACCTAAAACCTTCTGGTTCTTCTGCAAGGAATGTATTTTTCTCAAGTTTAACTAAAAGGATCATGGCATAAATTTTAGCCACAATATCTGCTAGTCTATAATTATAGACATGGTCTATAATTGCTAGAGTCCTTTTTATTCCACTTTTTATATAGATAAAATGCTACTATTGCCAATTTCAATCGATATGGTAAGCATTATTTATATGTGGAAATGGATGCCAATAGAGGTCTCAAAAACCAGGGATATTTTTTGATCAGTTAAATAGTTGGTAGAATGTCTTCTGCAGGGACTTTATTGCTTGCATTTCAGGCCTTTTATGATTAATATCAATGTGACTATAATGGGATAAAGTACTGACATTTTTGCTACTATGGAGAAAAGCAGCGCTTGAATTCCACGGAGAAGACATGATTGCATCTATTGTTCAGCCACCACCGCCCACCCCTCACTTTACCAGATGGAGAAAAACACATGCAAACCTGTGGGACTTTATAGCTGCCTACTAACGTTGACATCTGGATGGAGATCTCCCTTTTTGCTCCATCAAGAAGAGCCAGAAGGTTCTCCTTCCTTCCACAGCCATAGTTGGGGACATTGGTTTCTCCCGAGGAGAGAATGTCCAGCAAGGCATCTGAAGTGAGGAAAGTGTTCAAATAGTTGTTATGGACGTTGTAGCCAAGTGTGAGATTGTGCAGGAACTGGGAATTCTCATTGACCACTTGAATGGCAAAAATGAATCGTAAGCCATATGAAAAACCATAAACATCCCTATTGTAAAAAAAAATACTATTATAATCAACAGCAGCAACAAATACTTTTTAAAAATATATACTCCTCCAGAAGCCTACGGAGTCTTAAGCCAACATTGATCCAAAATCAACGATCAGTTACACAAATATGGGGATTGTCTGAGGTATGGCAACTACAATTGCTTCAACAACTACTTTATATAAAATTCATTATTCAAGTGACAAATTAAGGATTGAACTTAATCTGCAGCCCTTTCAGGTTTTTTTTCAGATCCCTTTTTGGATTTGAGTCTCTTTCACAAAATCAGACAGAAGAGGGAAGCCATGGAAACCAAAATCATTCAGGAAATTAGACATATCCCCCAATATAGGAATCACCCTGAATGACTTACAAATCATGGAAAACCAACTGAACAGAAGGCGCTATATTGAAAAGCAACTTTGTATGCAATATTTCCTTTCCAGTGATGACTATACCAATGAGATGGTCTCCTGGCCTGTAAAAACTCTGTGGTCGCTTTCCATCCTGGTGCTTGAAACTCAGTGGGCATTTCCTTCTCAGCTTCCCAGAGCAGAGCAGCAGCAGCAGAAGCAGAAGCAGGAGGTCCATCATTCATGGGGTGAATCAATCCACTTCCTGTTTCTCAGAAGTGCCCATGGCTTTCCTGATATAGGCAGAGAACCACTCAGTTTCATCTGCGCAGGAGAGAAAGGTGCAATCAAGAGCAGAGCCTCTGTCTGTAACAAAACCTGTTTCCAGAGAGTTTGACCCAAGGAATTTATCCTTTTCTGATACAAGATCCTTCATGTGTGGCTTCAGTCTGATGACTACATCAACGTCAAAAACTGGAAAAATAACATCACGTGTCCCAAAGTTCCAGATGGTCATAATTACAGTTAGCAGCAACTTCTCCTCTTGGGATCCTGAACTTCTTCTGGGCTCCATGTGCAGAGAAGAGGCTGGAGAAAAGCATGTTATAGTGAAAACATACAGATACAGCCCTGGGGACACTGTTCTGTTGTGGTTGTGGTCCTTCCTGTCAGAACATGTCCAGAAAATGATGCTGGGGAAAGTAGTTCAACGCCCAGGGAATTGACTTCTGCTGTCCTTCAGCATGGTCTCTTGTCTCTAGAGATTGCTGGGGAAGGTCACCCAGAGCTATGGAGTTTGCTTCCACTTTAACTTAAATGTCATTGAACTCTAGTGTTGCCTTCTAATGACAAGGAGGCCACCAATACCCCTGATTGCCCAATGTTAAGAGTAGGCCCTGTTTGGAATTTTTTTTAATATCAGAATTTCATATATTAATCTTAAACTGCAGCTCATTTTAAAATTGATTGAGTCCTGAATTGAAATTTCATTTCCCATCTTTTCTCTAATATTCATTTTTGGATAAGAGCTCATTTAGAAGCAGGAAAATAACAATGTGGGTTATATTGTTGGGTAAATAGGGAGAATATTATAGAGTGGATGGAAGACTAACACTAAGACTCTTTGTATTTTGACCTTTCTTAGTTTATTAAATAAAGAATGGACTATACAGTCTACAGCTGAGATCTGTCTATCTATCTTCCTTCCTTCCATTTTGCAGACTTAAGAGTACTTTTACTGATTATAAGTAATGAGAAGCTAAGCAAAGCTGGATCTGAGCCAAAGCGTGCGCAAGCTTTAGATATCAATACATGACCCATTCCCCTCCCCTTGGTAACCCCAGTCCACAGTCCAATGCAATATCTCCCCAGCTGTCAGGTGGGAGACATCTTCAAAAATCATCATCAGGTTGGTATGCCGGACAGTTGGCCTTGGCGGGAAACTCCCCTCCTTGCCACATGCGCAATAGATGGTGAGAACAACTCCCAATTAACAGTCCTCCTGTACAGATTACTTCCCACTCCCAAATACCATGCCCTCCCTCCCCGTTTCAATGGCAGCCGAAAAGCAAGCAGCAAAACAGAGGCTCACAAGATTTGTTTTCTAATCTAAGTATGTCGAATTACACAATACATCAGTTGGGTAAACTACAGTTTTCTGACTTTATAGATGTTAATGCAACATTTGACACAGAGAGCAGAGAAACATAATGGAGAAAATGGATTGCCCTCTAAATGGAGCTCAGCCTGTTGGCCCTGATCCAAGCCCTCGTTGGAGAGGGAGGTTTGGGCTCAATGGAGCCACGAGAAGAAGGATCAATGCTTACCAACAGGTAACAGAGAAAGGTGCATATTGCAACCCTTGTTCTTCAGTCTAGATATGAATGATTTAACAGGACTAAGGAAGGATTCCTAAAATGCTAAATGATTGATTTGTTCAGCATTTGGCAAGGTATAATTAGCCAGGAGTCTACAATGTTAGTACATATATTTGTTTCATCACCAAAGAGTGCTGGTCTGTTCAGTTTGTGCTCATGAGCTTCTCCAGGCTTCACCACAGGAGGTGAACTAGCTCTGCCCCAGAAAGACAAGAGGGGTCCTGTGGCATCATCCGGACCTTCTCTCACCACCAATGTTGCCTCGCAGTTGGGTATCACATCTGAGCAAGTCCAGCACTGGCCGGGGCTCATCCATCTCCCTGAAACAGGCCACATTTCCCACCAAAGTGGTACCTACACTCTGTACACAATTATTAGGCAAGCTGTATTTTGGAGGATTAATTTTGTTATTGAAGAACTACAGTGTTCTTGGTCAATCCAAAATGTTAATAAACCCCAAACTTGAACATTGAAGAAAGTAAAAGTGAGGTTTTGGCTTTCTTAGGAGAACATCTATGTGTGCACAATTATTGGGCGACTATTAGTGTGCAGAATTATTATGCAAAATGAAAATTTGCCCATCTCACTTATTTATTTGCACCTGTTAAACTGAGAATAATAAAGAAACAACTCAAAATGTACAGATAAACATTTCTGAAAGTTCACAAAATAAGGGACCAATACAGCCACCCTTTTATTCAGTAACAGTCGTAATCAGTGACGTGCAGTCAGGAGAGGCAGGGGAGGCAGAGCCTCACCACTGTCATCATGAAAAAAAATGTAAAAGGAAAAAGGCTGAGCTAGTTGCTGCCAGAATCACCATGGATGACTCTGCTTAGTGCTTAACTGTTTAAAAAAGCCTCTAAAAAGCGTCCTCTACAGGAGGAGGCGGGAGAACCACGTGCCTTATTTAGTCTGACTTTATGATCAGCAGAGTTAAGCAAGGGTTAAAAGCCGAAAAATTCCTTATGTAGATGAGGCACGTAGTTCTCTTGCCTCCTCCTGTAGAGGGCGCTTTTTTAAGAGGCTTTTTTAAACAGTTAAGCAGAGTCATCAATTGGGGACTCTGGCAGCAGCTAACCCAGCCTGACCTCAGCAGCTCTTGCCTTTTTCCTTTTACATTTTTACATTTTCATGATGGCAGGCAAGAGCAGAGTTGAAATCCTCTGTGAAATAGCTGGAAAAGGTATGTGGGTCGGAGGGAGGGGAGGAATTCAAAATTAATGTAATTTGTAAGTAATTTGTGTGTGTGTGTATGTGTGTGTGCGTGTGTTTGTTTCTTCACTCAAACAAACTCTCTCTCAATTTGAGAGAGAGTTTGTTTGAGAGTGAAGAGAGGGCAGGAGGTAGGAGAGGCAGGGAGGGAAGACCGCCAGCTTTCTTTCTCTGTGTCCAAGGCAGCCCGGGTCTTTTGCCCGCCTCGGACATAGAGGCAGGCAAAAGAAAGTGAGCTGGCGGGCTGGCGCTTTCTTTCACCCATCTGTCAGAGCTCAGGCAGGCGAAAGAAAGCGCTTTAGACAGTGGGGTATTGGGGGAGAAGATTGCCTCACCAGACATAAACTTCACTGCACATCACTGGTCGTAACTCTTCCATTCATGGAGTCTATCCGTTTCTTGATCTCTTGAGGATCCACTGTTTGTGCAGCAGCCACCACAGCTTCCCAGACACTGTTCAGAGAGGTGAACTGTTTCCCTTCCTTCACCATCATTCTCTCGTTTAAGGAGGGCCCACAAGATCTCAACGGGGTTTAGCCAGGCCATGTCATTATTCTTTCATCTTTAAGGCCTCTTTTCTGGCTAGACACGCAGTGGAGAACTTTCATGCCTGCAGTGGAGCATTGTCCTGCATGAAAATCCTGGTTTTCCTGAAAGATGCAGGCTTTTTCCTGTACCACTGTGGGAAGGGTGTTAAGCACTCATAGCGAAACAAGTAGACTTCCACCGTTCCAGCAGGAAAATAGTTTAAACGGATTGGTTGGCTCTCTATCTAAGGGCAAGCTGCCGGACAGGCAAGATGTTGGATTCTATTTAGTTGTTGAAGCCTGCAGGAAACCGAGTGAAGAGATGGTTGGGTAAGAGCTTGGCCAACTCCATCATCCTTTCTTCTTCTGCAGTCCAAATTATCACCTGCTCCATCTGGCTGGGAGTTTCTCCCCCCTTCCCTGACTCTGACTTCCACTCCCAGCATGGAGAGATCATCCTGCAATGCAACGAAGGGACCGTTGTCATGTTCTACGTCACCCTCGGCTACATGGGCTTCCTGGCTGCCATCTGCTTCACGGTGGCTTTCCTGGCCAGGAATCTGCCTGGGGCCTTCAACGAAGCCAAGCTGATCACCTTCAGCATGCTGGTCTTCTGCAGTGTCTGGGTGACTTTTGTGCTCACCTACCTGAGCACCAAAGGGAAATACATGGCGGCTGTGCAGGTCTTCTCCATCCTGGCCTCCAGTCCTGGTCTGCTGGTCTGCATCTTCATCCCCAAGTGCTACATTATCCTTCTGAGGCCAAACCTGAACACAAAGGAGCATCTCACAGCCAGAACAAATGTAAAAACATGAGAAAAACCCCATGATATTATAAGAATGGTATAATGTCCTTTTATTTGAAAGAATACCTGAATTGTTTCCACTTAGATAGTATTCAGAAGTCAGAGAACATATCTACATGTTTCCAAATGGGAAATGGTTGAATGACTGGAATTCTTATAACTTCTTTCCTTTTCACCTCAATAAATCTTGCTAAAGAGAACTCTGTGAAAGTTGTTGGGAGGGATTTGTTGTTCACCAACTGCCAATGAATTTGATACCTTTTAAAAACAATTTCAGCAATGATTCCTATGGACAGCAGTAAAAGTGTACGTGTGAGAAAATGAATAGGAAAAGTGTTAAGATGGATTCTATGGGAACCAAGCTCCAGCTATGTTGTTTGATCATTGTGAGAATCATTGGCCATCCCACCAAGCCAGAGAAGGTGGGGGCCTCCAGGTCCTCTTGCTTAGATGTTCCCACCCAATGAGACCTAGTTAGCTCACCTTTCCCATAGTTGCTCCTCCCCTGTTAAAGAAGCTTCTCCATGAGGTCCACCATCCTGTCTCCATCCCCTTGTTGGGTGATAAGGATAGAACAAACAGCCGGTTCTTTTTCCCATTGCATGGGCCAGGTTGAGACTGGAGTCCAGAAGATGTGGGTGGAAAAACCCCACAGGAGAGTCAGACTGCATCCTGAGGAGAAGGGGCTCTTTGTGGCTGCAACAGGTGAATAGTTGCAAGCAGGAGATCGGCTATGTCTCAAACGCCATCAGAGGGAAGAAAGATGGTCTCTCTCTCCAAGGTGGGAAGCCCAGCAGTGCAACCCTTGAAGGCCTGATCTGGTGGGTTCCCCTCAGTCATCTCAGGCTGCTTCCAGCCCCAGAAGCCCCAGAAATAGGCTCTTCAGAAGGACTTTGCTCCAGGCTCCCAGGAAGCGAGCAGAAGGGAGAGGAAGGGGAAGTTCTAATTATGAGATCCTGAACATCTCTAGAGATAAATTCCAATGGACTATCAGTCCTCCACTTATGACCACAATTTCTGTTGCTAATTAAGTTCTGTGTCATTTTACAACCTTTTTGCCACAGTTGCTAAGCAAATGAGTGCAGTCGTTAAGTAAATCAAGCAATACTGCAACTCTCATAAATAAACGCCAGTTCCCAAGAGTTTTGATCACATGGTTTATGACAGATACTGCAGCGGTCGTAGGTGTGAAAACCGGTCATGAGTCATTTTTCTCAGTGTTGTTGTAACTTCAGTCACTAAACAAATCACTGTAAGTCGAGGATGACCTGTTGTCCTCAGGGCAGTTTTTAACAATGAGGCTCCGGCCCTTAAGATTCCATCAGAATAGAGCTGGAAGGGACCTTGGAGGTCATCTAGTCCAACCCGCTGCTCAAGCAGGAGACCCCAGACCATCCCATACAAAGGACCGTCCTTCAATGAGTCACAGCCAATTTGTGGACCTTTTGTGCCCCAGATGGTAAAGAAACCACTGCAGTTGCGGAAGGAACCGCGAGATCTTTAAGGGAACCCGGCTTCTCCCATCGACTCCGTTTGTTGGGAGCCGGCTGGGAAAGAGGCCAATGGAGGCCGCACGACCAAAACCCTGGCAAATACACGCTGGCTGCCAAACGCCCAAAGGTGGATCATGGGACTGTGAGAACCTTGCAACGGCTGTAACTGTGAGGACCTTTTTCAGTGCCCCTGTAATTTTGAAGGGTCGGCAAAGGTCTGGTTTTCCATGGAGGGCTGCCTGCCCTTCGGCCTCCCTCAGCCTTCCTGTCCTTCCTCCAAGATGTCTCTGCAGAAGAGCCAACCTTGAGGTGCCTCCTCCACCAGCAGAGCTGGAGACAGGCTCCCTGCTGCTCTTCTTGGCTTTGGGACTCAGGTTGCTCCTGCTGGTGGGTTTCAGTTCCCTGGAGCCCTTTGCCGGCTTTTTGGAAGCCAAGAGGGGCGTTGAGACCGCAGGCAGAGGCTGGGGAAACTGCTCCACCCAGGAGGTTGTCACCCCCATCGACCGCAGGAAGTCCAAGCTCCGTGTTAAGGGAGGGAGGGGTCATTGGACAAGGTTGGGGGTCCCTATGAGTCCCGGGGGCTTCCTTTGCTCAAGATCTCCAAGTAAGAATTGGCCAAGTCTGGGCTCCATTGTGGAAAGGCTTCGTAATGCAAGAGACTCTGCAAGGGGCCTGGAGCCTCTCTGGAGACTGGAGCCATGATGGGTTCCTTTAGGAGGATGAAAATCCTTTTGTGAAATTGTCCCTTTCTTCTGTCCTTTTTCCTGCCTGCTGTGGGCCACAGGAACTGGCACGGAGGTCAGAGACGGGTGAGCCATGGGCCCTGTGCCCCACTGGCTGGATCCTGAGCTGAGAAGCTGGCCAGGTCATCAAGGAAGGACATCCCCATCGCCCACACCCCACATGGACGTTTGCCGTCCTTCCTTCCTTTGGGACAAGGGTTGTTAGCTGACTTTATTTCAAGATGGATGTGAAGGACTCCTGAGCCATGTCTTCCTTGTTGGCCTTTGGGGGCTGGGGGCTTCTGCTGAGGGGCTTCTCCAGAGCAGCAAAGGCAGAGAAGACCCACAAGTGGGAGGCCCCCAATCAGGATGTCTCATTGCAGGGGATTCTTCCTCTTTCTGGAACTGAGGAGGGAGGCAGGAAGTGGGAGAGGGGAAAGGGCTCCTGGGTGCAAACATGGAGTTGATCTCCAGGAGGGATCCAGGAGGTCTCTTAATCTGTCCCTGGGGTGGCTTTCCTCAGCTTGGCCATTTCACATAGGCTCAACTAAAGCGCCCAGAATTCCCAGCAGAGCTTTGGTTGCATCATCATGGATGCTTCTGATCTATGGGCCATCCAGCCCTGGGCCTTCTTGGAATTGTAGTTGACGCACCAGCCAGATGATGGAACGGAGAATAGGGCTCCTGGAGATCATCCACTCGTGTGCGATTTGCAGACTGGATTCAGGCAAGTCATGAGGACATAAACCATGAGGACATAAACCCAAAGGAACCAAATTGTGGGGTTTCTATACTATTTAATCCAGAGTTTGTCATCTTTGGCAACTGAAATTTATTAATTATTATTTTTAAATTTCTTGAATTAAAAGAATTTTTTTCTTGAAAGAAGAAAAAAAAGAAAAATATAGAAAAAAGACCCTTGTGCCACAACACACACACAAACACAACTTCAGAAATTCTTCATACATGCAGGATATAAAGTTTTATGCAGCAGCTTCTGTAAAGGACACCCATAGGCATAATAGCCAAAGCCCAGTTGACATCTTTAAGGAACTGTTCAGAAGCTGCAAGGAACAGCAGGATTTCCTTGAGGAATCAGGGCCACAAATTTCCCCTTCTAAGGTTGGAGACCAAAAGGCAGAGAGGCCATTTCTGTGCTCTCTCCATCAGGATCCAGACAACTGAGGTGCCCTACAAGAGGAGAGGGGCCTGGGCAAAGACTGGGAGCTACCGGTTCAAGTGAAAGTCCAAAGATCTGGTCACAATGACCTTTTACTTTAGGTCTCCCAGGGCTGCAGCAGCAACAGACACAACATCAAAGGCTCAGTCTCTGGTCTACAAATGGAGCCGCACCAGTGTTGGCAAACACACCTGTGTCCCTCTTCCTGGAGGAAGGTGGCCTTATTTGTTGCCAAGCATGAATCACGAGGATGCATGAATTAACATCCGGAGGCCACCAGATTGGGGCAGGCTGTTCTCATTCATTATCCACAACTGACAGAGTCTTAACAGCCATGAATCAACAGGGGGACAGCTCCTGTCCAGGAATTAATGGTCGGTTCTGTCCTATTCTTTAGATATGATAACTGCAACCTCAGTGTGATGGTGAATTCCTTGAAGACAGATGAATTGTTCCTTTGTCTGAGGAAAGTATTCACTACATGGGGAACAGTCAAGTCTATCATATGTCTTTTTAGGTAGCCTTCTTGGTAAATGGAATTGCATCAAATCAAGTTCATTAGAATCAAAGACTAGTACAAATAAAAACACTCAAGCAATATCCAGTTAAAAATTCTGGGATGAAATAATAAACCAGAGATAAAATCTATATCAAAATCACAATTGGGCATCCAATCTGTTAGTTACACATGGCCTAAGATACTACAATATCAGTCCTTCAACTGTGAAGCCATAGCCATTAAATACTAAAAGGCAAAGGAGTAGTAATGCAAAAGGGTTTCCTACATCAGTTGTGTGAAAGAGCTATGGTGGATTAATCACGTGTTTCCCATAGATCCCCAGTGCTGCTGCAGAGAATCGAGCCACCTTTGCTGCAACCAGAGTCTGTTCAGCCTTAAGCAGCCACTGGAGCTAAGCAGTGTCAGAATGGCCAGGATGCCTATCGGTTATTGGGAGGATATGTTTCTTTCTAATATCTCCATAGAAAGAGCAGCAAAGGAGTCTGTGTCCAATTGTCTATCCAGGGAAGGATGGAGGATTGGGGGACAGAAGACACCCCTAAACCTAAACCAGGACCTAAACCGTCCCAGCGAGATGGTGATCAGGAAGACAAAGCCTTGCTGGTCTCAGGGACATCACAAACTCCCTGATTGACCCAGGGGAATCGCTTCAAGCCAGTGGCAAACAGGCAGCCCCCAGGCTGACGAAGTCGGAGATGGCTCCGGAAGGAAGGAAGTGAAAGTGAGTCCATCGGGTGAGGGTTTTTTTTTAAACTTTGAGAAAGATTGCCCAAAGAAACTTTTTTTAAAAGATAAACTAGTCCTTTAAGTAAAAGAATAAAGCAGCGAATTTAATTCTTTTTGGATTGCCTTGGAAAGTTTTTGTTCTTTCTTGTAACGATATTTTGTGGATTGAAGTGATGGCAACATTTCCTGTTTCTCCGCTTGAAGTGAATGGATTGATTTTTCCCCCCGCTATTTTTTACCACCTTATTTTTTGGCTTAAATTAAAACTCTCTTTTTTGATTTTAACAAATTCTCCCTTCTATTTGTTATTAAATCCCACCAAAGACAACGAAAGATTTTTATTTTCCATAAAATTGAGAAAAGTAAAAAAGTGGAACCTGGAAGCCAGAGTCTGAAGTTCCTTTTTGGAAATGATGTATCCCTTGTTCTTTCCTATTTGATCTTACTGACTTTGCAACTGAAGGGTTTGCAACTTGCTTGATAAAGAGTCAAGGGCAGGAACTGCTTTTTGCAGGTGCTCTTGGGAAATATTTTGGCTAGAGAAGGAAAAGGAAAGAAAAAGAGAGAACCCGTCTCCTTTCAAGTGTACAAAAGTACTTGTGCTGAAGTTAACCTAATAGATAGATAGATAGATAGATAGATAGATAGATAGATAGATAGATAGATAGATGATAGATGATAGATAGATAGAGATAGAGAGATAGAGATAGAGATAGAGATAGAGATAGAGATAGAGATAGAGATAGAGAGATAGAGATAGAGATAGAGATAGAGATAGAGATAGAGATAGAGATAGAGATAGAGATAGAGATAGAGATAGAGATAGAGATAGAGATAGAGATAGATAGATGTAGATGTAGATGTAGATGTGTATAGATAGATAGATAGATAGATAGATAGATAGATAGATAGATAGATAGATAGATAGATAGATAGATAGGGGGAGGGAGGGAGGGAGGGAGGGAGGGAGAGAGAGATACACAAAAGAAGCTTGGAAGGCTAGAGTGGCTATCAGACTGCTCTTTTCTTTCTTTTTTTTAACTTCATTTTTTTTTTTGAAAAATGGATCAATATCCAGGTGAGGAAACCTTAAAATTTCAAAAGATGATGGGGTTGGAGCCCCAAAAATTAAAGAATGAGAATGTAGAAGATAAAGACAAGACAATAGATGAACTTATTAATGCAGCAAATATGGGTGAAAGTGGAAAGGGGAAGATGGAAAAGTGAATTTGACAATTTGGAGCTTTATCCCAGATTTCAAGATATAGGAGGAAAAAAAGGGTGATAATGATGGAACTAAGAAGAGAAACCTATTCAGAAATAAGTTTGACAACCAAAGACAAGCTAAGGTTAATAATAATAACAAGACTATTTGAGAGATCTTTTAAGAAATAAACTTTATAAAGGAGCTGAAAAGAGAATTGACACAACAATTGACGAGATAAGACTGTTTTGCCATTGGAAAAATAAAGGTTGATAAAAGTTGATGATAAAAAGTTAGCTAATTTTGGTGATTAATAAGTAGGGATTTTAATATTTTTTAGATTGTTTTAGATTTTTATTAAATGTTCATTTGTTAACATATAATTAACTATGACAATAATAATGAAATGATAACCTTAATTAGTAAAAATAACTTGGATATAAATTGTAATTTGGGACTTAGGGAAAAGACCTATAAATTTTATTAATAATTTTTTGTTTAGAGCTTGCTATAAAGGTATAATTTCTTTTTGACCTGACGAGAGGTGATATAAATAGTAAATAATTTTAGTTAACTACAATAATAACAAGGAAATGTTAATGGATAATGTTTAATGATATATATGTGTGTGTTATACTAGTAAAAGCAAATTGGATATAAGCTTTAAACTGTGAGTTGGGGGAGGGAAAGGTGGGGGAATGCTTAGATATCTTAATAACTGAATTTGTTTCAGAATATGTCATAAAGGTGTAATGTTTTCGGAGGTTATTGAAACTGCGAATAAATGCCAGTAGATGATTGTGTCTTTAAATGCAAATGATTTTAGATAAAAACATGTTTAAATAATTGTAATAAAATGAGAATTGTGGTACCGTGATAGTAAAATACATAAATTTTCTTTTTTGATTTAAAATGCACAATTTAATTTGAATGAAGTATATGTAAGGATTGTGGAAGAAATGCACAAAATGTATTTGTAACCAATCGACACACTTTCTACAAGATGTAACGAAAGATGATTCTTTTTTTGTGTTTTGTTTAATTAAAACAATAAAACAGTTTCAAAAAAAAGAAAGAGCATCAAAGGAGTCTGTGTCCAATTGCCTATCCAGGGGAGGATGGAGGATTGGGGGAGAGAGGGAGGGAGGGAGGTGGGGTGGGCAACTTGCTACCTCATGTGCCAGGTGAGTCTGGCCAGAGCCGGATCTGGGAGCCAGAACCGAGAAGCCAAATGGGCTGAGTAGTCAAGAGCCGAACAGCCCGCAGGAGAGGAGGGGAGAGCAGCCAGAAGTTGAAGGGGAGCCCAGGGGTCCCCAGGAGAGGCCTTGGGGGAGCAGAGAGTCCTGAGGCAGCAAGGCTGAGGGAGCAGGGGGGGGCAGAACGGGAGGACAGGGCTGGGTGGAGAGTCTCAGGGCAGGCAGAAGCTCCTGCTGCTCCAGAGCCTCTGAAGGGGAAGCAAGAGAAGGAGGAGGCCATGCCTAACATCTACCTGTACTTTCGCTCCCTCCCCCCTGCCCTCATGCATTTACCCCATACCACCCCATAGATTGTCTCTCCCACCGGTCTGACAAGCACATCCACACCACACCAGACCCGACTCTCACCCCATAAAGAAGCATCCCATTCAGCCACTCTGGCTCTAAGCCTATGGGGAGCCCCCCCCCCAACATTCCTCATCAAGCACAGGAACGTAACCAACCGTAACAGTCTGAGAGAGTTGGAGGGGACCTTGGAGGTCTTCTAGTCCAAGCTCTGCTCAAGCAGGCTAATAGTGGAGTCTTTAAGAGAGTTCAACAAGCTAAGAGAGATCTAATAAAATGGAATTCAAAGTCGAGAAAAGTAAAGTCTTAAACTTAGGCAAGAGAAGCCAAAGATACCCATATAGACTGGGTGAAACCAGGCTTAATAGCAGTAACTGTGAAAGGGATCCTGGAGTCTTAGTGGAGAACCAATTAAATATAAGCCAACAGGGTGCGGTGGCAGCCAAAAAAAAGCCAATGCAATCCTAAATTGTATTAACAGAGGGATACAATCAAGATCAAGTCAGGTAGTGATACCACTCTATAAAGCCCTAGTAAGACTACACCTAGAGTCCTGCATACAGTTTTGGTCACCACACTGTAAAAAAGATGTTGAGACTCTAGAAAAAGTGCAGAGAAGAGCAACCAGGATGATGAGGGGACTGGAGGCTAAAACATATGAAGAACAGTTGCAGTAACTGGGAATGACTAGTCTAGGGAAGAGAAGGACCAGGGTAGACAGGAGACATCTTCCAATATTTGAGGGGCTGCCACAGAAAGGAAGGGGACAAGCTATTTCCTAGGGCACCTGAAGGCCAGACAAGGAATAATGGAGGGAAACTGAACAAGGAGACATTCAACCGAGAACTAAGTTTTCTGACAGTGAGAACCATCAACCCATGGAACAGAAGTTGCCTTCACAAGGTCCCTCCCAGCCCTACTATTCTATGATTCTATGAGCTTGAGCAGGGGGTGGACTAGAAGACCTCCAAGGTCCCTTCCAGCCCTACTATTCTATGATTCTATGAGCTTGAGCAGGGGGTGGACTAGAAGACCTTCAAGGTCCCTCCCAGCCCTCTGATTCCATGGTTTTATGAGCTTGGGTTGCAGGGGAATCTAGAAGACCTTGGGCAGAACTCACTTAATGACCGCATCACTTAGCAATAGTTGTTCTGAGTTACATCAGTTCATTTAGTGACTGTTTGAAGTTACGACCGCACTGAAAAATGTGACAGGACCATTTTTCACCCTTGGGACCATTGCAGCATCTCTATAGTCACTTGATCAGAATTCAGATGTTTGGCAACTGATCCACATATATGACGGTCACAGTGTCCTGGGGAGGTCACCGGGTTCCTCTTTTGCGACCTTCAGACAAGCCACGGGGAATCCGGATTCCCTTAACAGCCCTCTCAGGGTGGTTGTGATTCACTTAACCATCGTGGCAAGAAAAGTCGTAAAATGGGACCAAACTCACTTAACACACCTCTCACTTAGCAGCATAAATCCTGGGCTCCATTTTGGTCATAACTCGAGTACTGCCCTGTACCTGCAACTCAAAGAGATTTTCTCGTGGATACTGCATTAAAATCGTTTTCTGGGTGAGCACCAAAGTTGCCCAGCAGGCTCCCTTCCCCAGAAAGGAAGGGAAGAGAAGAGGAGGGGTGGAGGGGGAAGAGAAGAGAAGGGAAAGGAAGGGGAGGGGAAGGAAAGGAAAGGGAGGGGAGGGAAGAGAGGAAGAGGGGAGGGGAGCAGAGGAGAAGGGAAGGGGAGGGGAGCGGACGGGAGGGGAGAGGAGAGAAGAGAACCAGCTCCACCCTGGTGACAGTGGGGGGAAAATGCCGCTCAGGCACAGGAGGGATTCAAATAATTTAACAACTGGTTCTCTGCCCTAATGGGTTGGGTAGGCATGGCTGGGTGGGCATGTGACTGGGTGGGCATTTCCCACTTGGCAGAGAAATTCTGGGGCTTGAAGTCCACACATGTTGGCTAGGGAATTCTGGGAGCTAAAATAGCAATAGCACTCTGACTTATATCCCGCTTCACACTGCTTTTACAGCCCCCTCTAAGCGGTTTACAGAGTCAGCCTCTTGGCCCCAACAATCTGAGTCCTCATTTTACCCACCTCGGAAGGACGGAAGGCTGAGTCAACTTGGAGCCAGGCAGGATCAAACTCCTGGCAGTCAGCAGAATTAACCTGCAATACTGCATTCTGGAAGGAAGGGAGGGAGGGAGGGAGGGAGGGAGGGAGGGAGGGAGGAGAAAAAGAATAGCAATAGCACTTAAACTTATATACCGCTTCACAGTTCTTTCCAGTCGTCTCTAAGCGGTTTATAGAATCAGCATATTTGCCCCCAACAATCTGGGTCCTCATTTTACCCACCTCAGAAGGATGGAAGGCTGAGTCAACCTTGAACTAGTGAGATTCGAACTGCCAAATTGCAGGAAGCTGGCAGTCAACAGAAGTAGCCTGCAATTGTTGTTGTTAGTTGTGAAGTCATGTTGATGGAATAAAATTGAAAAAGAGTTAATATTTTGTATGACCACTAGAGGGAGTCCAAGAGGGAGTTTTAGAAAAGAAATGTGTAATCATTTGATTGGTTAAAGAAAAACAACGTTAGAAGTTGGTTGGTTAAACGTCATAATTCTATATAAGGTAATAGTTAGGGCGTTACTGTCGCTGATTGGTTTGTGACCGCCCCGATCAGGCTAGCTGATATGGGAGTAGGAGGAGTTAGGGAGGGTATAACTGCTGTTTCGCTTTCGTTGTGGGGGTGGCTCTTTCTTGTAACACACGAGGAATCCACCACGCTTTGCAAACCGTTGATCAAGAGAGATTTTTAATAAAAAGAATTTTATTACTCTACTCCGAACCTCGTCTCTAGAATTCTTGTCTAGAATTCTGCAAACAAATTGGGGGCTCGTGTCCGGGATCCAATCTGCGTTGGGACTCTGAGGGGTCCCCCTCAGGTGCACTCCTTTCCTTTTGAAAGGAGGGGAGCCACCCAGAGGACTGCGTAGCTTTTGGAAGCCCGTAAAAATTGTGCGATAGACGAGCAGTAGGAGGGGAGTGAATAAAATAAGAAGCAGCCTAAAGACAGACCGGATAACTTCTGCGCATAGACCCTGGTGAGTACTGGTTTTGAAAACACCAGAACACAAGACCCAGGGCGGTCAGGGAGTGTGTGGATGTGAGAACTGGCAACGGGGCCGGGTGGAAGTCCTTTTTAGGGATCTCAGGGGAGATCTGCAGGACGGAGTGAGAGATGGGGATATTGTGAATATCCGGAGACGGTGACGTGTGGAATTGAAAAGAGTTGCTGGGAGGGACACAAGAGCACATACTCAAGGGAAGGCTACCTACCCATATAAGAGATGGGGGGAAATACAAGTTCAGCTGAGAAAGGAACACAGTGTGTAAAGAAAATTAGAAAGAATCCTAAGCTTAAAATCGACCCGAACGGCCCATTGGGCCAAATGCTGGCCGGATGGGGGTCCCCACCTTATAATCGGGAGATTTTGAGATTAGGATTGACTAAAGAAGATATGGTAAATTTATGTTGTTTTATTTGGTGGCAAGATGATAATGTGGAATGGCCGCGGGACGGCTCTATGAATTTCTTTAAATGCCGTAATCTGTATGATTACGTGAAACAGAAAAAGTGTAAAAGTTTGGACAATGAGTTGGATTACGCCCTGCTCTGGAATCCGGATCTTTGGCCACAAGAACGTATTCTGATGGTGAAGCCCGGAGAGCAGGAAGAAGAGGAAGAAACCCCAAAAAGGGATTTGTTGAAAAATATCCCTCCTCCGTATAATCCGATTCATATCCAAAATACACCACACCCGGCTAATATAGTAACTCCACCATTATATCCTGAAATGGTGGGAGGAATAAGCCAACTCACCGTAGGGCAGTGGTCTGGTTCTCCGATGCCCGTATTAAGTCCACAGGGAGGGGAAAACCCAGTTTGGACTCCTAATTGCCTCACCCCCCCCCCCATCCCTTTCCTAATGCGATACACTCCAGGGGTTGATGAGAAAACAGGATGTTCAAAGGACAAATTAGATAGTGCAAGGAAGAATTTAATAAACCAACTAGATGAAGAGGAACAGGTTAAGCAGTTTCCTCTAAGAGAGACCCCGAATGGAGTAAATGCCCAAGGGGCCCCAATTATAACATATGTACACGAACCGCTAAGGGCAACTGAGGTTCGGGCATTTAAAAAGGAAATGAAAAGCTTCATTGAGGATCCATTAACAGCTAGCGATCAATTGGATTCTCTATTAGGACCTAACATATATACTTGGGAAGAAATACAAAATATAATGGGTATTTTGTTTAGCCCCGAAGAGAGAAATTTAATCAGAGTAGCCACCATGGCGGTGTGGGAGAGAGAGAACCCTGTGGTGGCGGGAGGAAATCAAGACAGAGGAGATGCTAAATATCCCCTGGTAAAACCAAATTGGAATAATAATGAAGCAGAGGGGAGAAGAAACATGCAAGATTTAAGTTTAATAATTATAAAGGGGATGAAGGAAGCAATACCAAGAACTCAGAACATGACTAAAGCCATAAATATAGAGCAGGAAAAGGAAGAAGCACCAGCTACGTTCTTGCAACGTCTCAAGGACGGAATGCGGAAGTATGCTGGGGCGGATCCTGACGATGCCCTAAATGTGCAGATAATTAAAATTCAGTTTGTAACTAAGGCATGGCCAGACATTGCAAAGAAATTACAAAAGAGAGAGAATTGGACTACAGAATCTTTAGAAGTTTTGTTAAGGGAAGCACAGAAAATATATGTGAATAGGGAAGAGGAAAAAGTGAAAAGGGATGGACAGAGGACAAGTCGAATGATGGCTATCGCAGTAAGGGGGGCTATGCAAACACAGCCTGAGCAAGGAAGGGGGCAGGGCTGGGTGCTACGTGGACGAGGGAGAGACGATACCGGACTTAGGCCAGGGAAGTCCGGAATGAGAGGTAGAGGCGGAGTTAACCGAGGAATGATGAGAAGGGGAACAATAGGAGAAAGAGGAACTTGCTTCCATTGCGGCAAGACAGGACATTTTAAGAGAGAATGTCCCGCTCTGGCCGGGGAGGAGCAAATTAACCGATTGATGGAGGAAGATGAAGATATATATTAGGGAAGTCAGGGACCCTTCATTAGGAGTTCCCGCCGGGAGCCCTTGATAAATTTGGAGGTGGGAACCCAGGAATATACCTTCTTAGTGGACACCGGAGCATCTCGCACCTCTGTGTGTGTGATGCCAAAGGAGGGAAAAATTGACAATCAGGCAAAAATCAAAGTTAGTGGGGTAAAAGGGGAAGCCTTTAATGTGAAGCAGTTAGAACCAGTGAAAATAAGATATGGGAAAAATGAGATCCGGACTCTAAAACTATTGTATGTGCCTGAAGCAGGAATTAACATCATGGGAAGAGATCTGATGTCTGCCTTGGGGCTTACAATAAGCTTTGATAAAAGTGAAACAGTTTATGTTCTAACAGAAGAGAAAGAGCAAAAGATTGATCCTTTGGTTTGGGTGCAACCGGGAAATAGAGGAGGATTAGAGATAGAGCCTCTAAAGATAAAATTGAAACCCAATAGTGAGATAGTAAGCCAAAGACAGTATAATATTTCGATGGAAGGAAGAAAAGGTCTTCAACCAGTGATAGACCAACTAATAAAAGATGGGCTATTAGAAGGGACTATGTCACCTTACAATACCCCTATATTGCCTGTGAGAAAACCAGATGGTACTTACAGGATGGTGCAGGACCTGAGACTTTTAAATAAAATAGTAGAAACCAGACATCTGGTAGTCCCAAATCCTTATACTATTTTGAGCAAAATACCTGTAGAACGCCGCTGGTTTAGTGTAATAGATTTAAAAGATGCTTTTTGGTCTTGTCCTTTAGACAAAGACAGTAGGGCTCTATTTGCATTTGAATGGGAGAATCCTTTCACTGGGAGGAAACAGCAATATCAATGGACAGTGTTGCCTCAAGGATTTACAGAATCTCCAAATTTGTTTGGACAAGTATTAGAGCAGACCTTACAAAAGTTCACGTTACCAAAAGGAATAAACATGATCCAATATGTAGATGATCTCTTAGTGTCAGGCAAGAAGAAAATAGATACCGAGGAAGGAACAATAGCCTTACTAAACTTTTTGGCCCAACGAGGTCTGAGAGTAAGTAAGGGAAAACTTCAGTTTGTAGAACAAGAAGTAAAATATTTGGGACATTTAATTAGTCAGGGCTCAAGGAAGATCAGTGCTGAAAGAATTCAAGGGATTATAGAACAACCAAGGCCTAAAACGCAAAAAGAGTTGAGAAAGTTTTTAGGATTAATTGGATATTGTAGGTTATGGATAGAAGATTATGCCAAATGGACAAAAGGATTATATGAACAGTTAACTCAAACAAAACCATTTTAAATTGGGTGGACCAAGGGGTTGGATGAGGACTTTCAGAGACTTAAGCACTTGTTAGTCAGTGCCCCAGTCTTAAGTCTTCCCAATTTAGAGAAACCATTTCACCTTTTTGCGTCAGTGGAAGGAGGGACAGCCCTGGGAATCTTGACACAAAGTTGGGCAGGGCAAAAGAAACCAGTAGCATATCTGTCCGAAAACCTTGACCCTGTAGCTCAAGGATGGCCCACATGTATTCAAGCAATAGCAGCAGTAGCGTTATTAGTAAAGAAGAGTGAGAAAATCACAATGGGAGGGGCGCTAATTGTAAGCAGCCCACATCAAGTGAGAACATTGTTAAGACAAAAAGCTGGGAGGTGGTTGACTGATTCAAGGTTGCTGAAATATGAGGGAATGTTACTGGATCATGCTGACCTAGTCCTGACAACTGACTCAGCATTGAATCCAGCCCAATTCCTCAATAAAACCAGTTCATCTGAAAGTGAAGAAATTGAACACTGGTGTAGTGAAATAGTAGATTTAGAAACAAAAATCAGGCCAGATTTACAGGATACCCCTTTGGAAAAAGGAGAAAGATGGTATATTGATGGTTCTTCATGAGTGGTAGAAGGGAAAAGACAAAATGGATATGCTATAATCCAGGAAGGCACATGGGCTCTTCTGGAAGGGGGGAGATTGCCAAACCATTGGTCTGCACAGGCAGCCGAATTGTATGCCTTGAAAAGAGCTCTCATATTGGGGGAAAAATCAAATTTAACGGTTTACATCGACTCTAAATATGCGTTTGGAGTGGTGCAAACCTTTGGGAAGATTTGGAAGGAAAGAGGATATGTGACAAGCCAGGGAAAGGACCTATTCCACCAGCAACTAATCGAGGAGGTGTTATCAGCCCTTGCCCTGCCCCATAGAATTGCGGTAGTGCATTTGAGAGCACACCAAAAGGGAGATGAGGTTGAGAAGAAGGGAAACAGGTTGGCAGACCAGAAGCTAAAGAAGCTGGTATGAATGAAGTCGTTGAACAAATCAAAATTATGATTCCCCATGTATTTGAAATGAAGGAGATACCAATTTTTAATGAGAGAGAGGAAAACAAAATTAAACAGATGGGGGGAACGAAAGATGAAGATGGAAAATGGTGGTTACCAGATGGGAGACAAATTCTCAATTACCCCCTCATGAAACAAATCTTTGAAAGACTACACGAGGGGAGTCATTGGGGAACTCAGGCTTTGATTGATGAAGTACTAAAAAAATATGCAGGAGTAAAAGTCTATACTGCAGCACAACAAGTAACTCAAAAATGTATAATTTGTCAAAGGGTAAATAGAAATCAATTAAGGGAAAAACAAAAGGGAGGGAGGCCTTTAGCGCTCTATCCTTTCCAAAATATACAAATAGACTTCACTGAAATGCCGCAAGTGGGAAGATATAAATATTTGTTAGTTATTATAGATCATCTGACAGGATGGGTAGAAGCCTACCCTTGTTTTGATGAAACTGCTAGAACTGTTGTTAGATTATTATTAGAACATATTATACCAAGGTATGGGATTATTCAGAGAGTTGATAGTGACCAGGGAAGACACTTCACGGGGAAAATTACTCAAGGAGTGGCTAACGTATTGGGAATAAAATGGGACCTACACAGTCCATGGCATCCGCCCTCTAGTGGGAAGGTGGAAAATATGAATGGAAAGATTAAAACAATGTTGACAAAATTGTATTTGGAGACAGGAATGAATTGGACAAAAGCTTTGCCGATAGCTTTATTTAGAATAAGAACACAACCCAGGAGGGATGTGGGAGTCTCACCTTATGAAATGTTATTTGGAATGCCACTAAGGAATGCTGGGATACGAATGGGGAATTTACCTAGCAAAGACAAAGGGTTGATACAATACTTGCAAATACTGTCCCAGACTTTTGATTCTTTCAGGAAAGTGGGCTATTTAATACAGACTCCCCCATTGAGCTTCAAAGTACATTCCATTGACGTGGGAGACCAGGTGTGGATAAAGACTTGGAAGGACGATTCCCTAAAGCCAAAGTGGGATGGACCATTCCTGGTGTTGCTGATCACAGACACTGCCATCCGGACGAAAGAAAAAGGCTGGACCCACTACACCAGAGCGAAGAGAGCCAACTTGGAGGAGTCGGAAACTTGGAAGGCCTTTCAGAAGGAGCCATTGAAGTTGGTGTTGAAAAGGCAGTAATTCTTCTAAAGGAAAAGGCCCGTGAGTTCCTGGTTTGTGACCAATGTGTTGGTTCTGTTCCTGTCCATGTGAAGCTTGCTGTTGTTCCCATTGTATTGACTGTGTACTTTGTACCCACTGCCGGATCCCCTGTGACATTGTATTGATTAAACAATACCTGGCGAAATATTTTTATTATCCGGGTCTATTTCCAACTGCTCTCACCACAGACCTCCGTATTACCCCAACAGTACAGAGAGCGCTCGATAATCCCTTTTCTGACAATTATCACGCCGCCTAGGCCTATAGAAGATGAAACCACGACGCCCTTTCATCAGAGGACCGTTACCCGGGCAGGAAGCGGGATTTTGGGACTATTGGGCTCCTCGACCATCTTGCAAGCATTTCCTGTTGCATTTTCTAGGCATGACAATAATGATGGGTGTGTTACTTTTGGTGGTGTGGGGAGCATGTGAATATGAGTATCAAAATAAGGAGGGAATAGTAGAGGATTTCTATGGACCTCCCTCTAAACAGAATCGCTCAAAAAGAGAGATAAGTTTTCACCATCATGTGAAGAAACTCACAAACCCACCCGTAAACACCATTTGTATAAAAGGAGGAGGACTACAGACAGGAGAATTCCAATATTCGAAAACGACACATGAGGGATGCAATCTAACATTAGAAGTAACGGCAAAACAAACTAAGAGGCGATTGGCCTAGTCATGTAAGAATCAAAATGATGGGTGGAGAAAAGGAATTTTCGAAATATGTAAGAATGCAACTAAGAAAGATTTAGATAATGGAGACCCAAGGTGTTATTGGATTGATAAAATTTTATGGTCTAGTAGCTGCAAAATTTCAGAAGGAAGCCCTGGAGATATACAATTTCTTTGTAATAATAATAATAAGAGTCAAAACATACAATTAGGATGGAGTGGGTTGTGTAAAGTATTATGGGAACCCAGCTGGTACAATAAAAGCCCCTCTCGAACTAAAAGGGTTCCAACTGCTGTAACCAAAGTTGAGTCAGAGAACTGTTCACCCTGCATTACCAAGGCTAAGGTGGGTGAATGGACTATCAACACCTTAATATATCATACGCATCCACCCCAGGGATGTAAACCTACTAAAATGGATTGCCTTTATAACAAAACGATGTACAGTTTGTGTACCCTAAAGGGAAAAACTGTATGTTATAATCCCAATACTCCAGTTCGCCTTAACGTTACTTTATGGACAGGCTTGCCCAAGACGGGTTTTAGGAAGGATCCCGAGGGAGAGGGTAAGCTGTATTTCCTTAATTATACTATACAGTTGCAGAAGGGGAAACAACCCCTAATTCTGGTGTTTGATGCATGTACTGCCACTAAGTGGGGAAAAGGAGTGCCTTGTGGAAATCAGGCTTGGATCAATAGTTATAAAATTAATCATAAATACTTGTGTGAAACTATTCTTAACTGGGATTATGGTAATCCTAACGTTTGGATTCCTTGTGGAGGCACCACCCAGTGCTCCGGATGGAAATGTGTTTGTGATCACACAGGGGGCGGTTATAAGGGGTGCCCTTATGTAACTTCCTTCCGAAGGGGTATCGGAAATACTATCCAATTAGAAATATCCTGTAATATTCCACCCATGGTGACGTATGGTTTTGGAATTGACGGACAAGGGTTGGATCCAGAGACATATCTAACCATTAAAGTTGAGAGGATTAAAGATGGAGAAATAAAATCCCTTGGGTGGTCTGTGTATGATACTCTACGAAAATTAGATGACCCCTTACCAATAAATACTAAGGCTAATAGTTTATTTATAGAGATGGCTGAGCAGGTGGCTAAAACCTTGACTGTTAAAAACTGTTTTGTTTGTGGAGGGACTAACATGGGAGAGCAATGGCCATGGGAAGCTCTGGAGGCTGATCCGGTGACATATAATAACCTTTCGTATGCTGGTAATATCACAGCAAGAAAAGACTTCACTGGAATTGTGTGGACTCTGTCCACCAACCTGGTAGGGAGAAATTGCTTTGTTAGGAATGGATCTATTCATGTTGGGAATTTAATTTGTCTGGGAACATGGAGTCCTGACTATAGTATTTGGTCTTCTCCGGCTAATAATACTCAACCCCTACGTTTTAATATGACTAATTTGAGCTATTTGAATTCTTCTTCTATTGATGATATGTGGAAAGCATCCAATGCTATGTATTGGATTTGTGGAAAATTAGCATATGAAACTCTGCCCAAAAATTGGTCTGGTTCTTGTATTTTAGGATGGATAAAACCATCATTTTTTCTGTTGCCTATAAAAGCCCGACAGGTGTTAGGGGTCCCGCTGTATGGAAAGGTTGGTTCTCAGAGCAGAAGAAGACGAGAGTTAGAATCTAACTTGGTCTTTTCCAACTTTCTTTGTAGTGATTTCACGAAATTTGAAAATAGTGATGTTTGGAGCTCAGAAAGAATTATATGTACATATGGTAGAGCAACGTGGGCAGAGGATGGAACCTATTGGTACCGTACACCCATTTATATGATAAATAGAATTATTCGTCTCCAAGCAGTATTAGATTTGGCTGGCCAACGAATTGATAAAGCTCTTAATATTTTGTCTACTGCTACAGACAAAATAAGAACCGCAGTATATCAAAACCGTTTGGCATTAGACTATTTGTTAGCCAAGGAAGGGGGTGTATGTGGGAAGTTTAATCTATCTAACTGTTGTTTACAAATTGATGAAACTGGGGCCGTTGTGAAGCAGTTAACTGCAGAGATGCGGCAATTAACTTATAATCCTGACCAGATATGGCGGGGATTCAATTTGGATGGTGGGGGCTTTTTAGGGGGCATTTTTAGAAATTGGAAACAAGCATTGTTCATGGTTGGTATAATTTTTATTGGATTAATGATGCTGCCATGTTTAATTCCCATAATAAGAAATGTTGTCACCTCTACTGTGGGAGGCATAATACAAGCTCAGCAACATGAAAAGTCAATGATGGTATTAAAAGAAATTGGGGATCAGATCCAATTATTGGAAAGTATGAATACATTCCCTATGGAAAGTACAATAATAGAAAGAGAAAGGTTGAAAGAAATAAGGGAAAATATTAAGAAAATTGCCAAATAAGAGATGGGGGAATTGATGGAATAAAATTGAAAAAGAGTTAATATTTTGTATGACCACTAGAGGGAGTCCAAGAGGGAGTTTTAGAAAAGAAATGTGTAATCATTTGATTGGTTAAAGAAAAACAACGTTAGAAGTTGGTTGGTTAAACGTCATAATTCTATATAAGGTAATAGTTAGGGCGTTACTGTCGCTGATTGGTTTGTGACCGCCCCGATCAGGCTAGCTGATATGGGAGTAGGAGGAGTTAGGGAGGGTATAACTGCTGTTTCGCTTTCGTTGTGGGTGTGGCTCTTTCTTGTAACACACGAGGAATCCACCACACTTTGCAAACCGTTGATCAAGAGAGATTTTTAATAAAAAGAATTTTATTACTCTACTCCGAACCTCGTCTCTAGAATTCTTGTCTAGAATTCTGCAAACAATGTCCAACCCATCACGATCCCATGGACAACATTCCTCCAGACCCTCCTGTCGTCTATCATTGAAGCTCACGCTGGCTGCTTCAGTGACTCCATCCAGCCCCCTCCTTCTCTGCCATCCCCTTCTTCTTCTGCCCTCCATCATTCCCAGCATGAGGCTCTTCTCCAGGGAGTCCTTCTTCATTCTCATCAGGTGGCCAAAGTCTTTGAGTTTCCTCTTCAGGATCTGGCCTTCTAAAGAGCAGTCAGGGTTGATCTCCTCTAGGACTGACCGTTTGGGTGGCCCTGCAGTCCAAGGGACGCAGGATAGAAAGATAGATGATAGATAGATGATAGATAGATGATAGATAGATGATAGATAGATAGATAGATAGATAGATAGATAGATGATAGATAGATAGATAGATAGATAGATAGATAGATAGATAGATAGATAGATAGATAGATAGATAGATAGATAAACAGTAGTTGTTGTTAGTTGGGAAGTTGTATCCAACCCATCGCGACCCCATGGACAATGTTCCTCCAAGCCTTCCTATCCTCCACCATCCTCCAGAGCCCATTGAAGCTCATGCCAACTGGTGACTCCATCTTCTTCAGGGAGTCCTTCCTTCTCATCAGGTCCTTCCTTCTCATCAGGTGGCCAAAGTCTTTGAGTTTCCTCTTCAGGATCCGGCCTTCTAAAGAGCAGTCGGGGTTGATCTCCTCTAGGACTGACCGGTTGGATGGCCTTGCAGCCCAAGGGACTCGCAATACTGCACTCTAACCACCGCACCACCATGGCTGCGCAACCTTGCCAACTTTAAGATGGGTGGACTTCAATTCCCAGAATTCCCCAGCTAGTTGGCTAAGAAATTCTGGGAGTTGAAGTCAGCAAGGGAATTCTGAGACTTGAAGTTCACCCATGTTGCCTGTGGAATTCTGGGAGTTGAAGTCCAGACATCTTCAAGCAGCCAAGGTTGAGAAACATTGTGGTGCTACTACTGGAATGCCAAGTTAAGCAAGATTTGTTTTCAACCATGATTCACTCTTATGCAACTCGATGCTCACTCCTTCCTGGGCTGGAGTCCAACTGTGGGCCAACGCCAGCTATGCCATTGGCCACCAGAAGATGCACATAATTTTCTTGAATTTGCAGAAGGCCCGTTCGGTGTAATTTTCTGCAAGGTAAGGTGAAAAGGGCATCAGCAATGCCATTGTTCTTGAAGAGTGGGCCACTGAGTGAAAATCAATGTTTCCTCACGAGTAAGAGGTTTTGGAAAGACAATCATGATAGCTGGGCCACAATCGTCTAGCCAACATGTGCAGATCTGTACATTGGAGAAACAAAACAACCACTTCACAAATGTGTGGCAGAGCATAGGAGACCAAACCCATCAAAGGAGGATCCAGCGGCCCAACTACATTTGGATGTAGTGTTGACTTCAATCTGGACAATGCTAGAAGGGAAGGGGGGTGTCTGGACTTCCTTGGTTTCCCCACCCCCCCTTGAAAACATTTCACTTCTCATCCAAGAAGGTTCTTCAGTTCTGGCTGAATGGGAAGGAACAGAAGGATTTATATTCTTATATTCTGGTGGTTAGGTGGGTTGATACTCATTTTCTGAGGGTCATTGGGTGCACTTGTGAGTACCAACAAGTGTGGGACTTCTTGGAACTGCTGGAAGGACTGTGTTGTGTACAGGTTATGTATCCCTCCCCCTCTGTTGGTAGGCTGCTCAATTTTAATGCCAATGGCCTCTTTGACCCCGCTTTCAAGCCAGAGGTCCTCTCTGTCCAGAATGTTCTCAAAAGAGCAGCATTTGTCTTTCAAATGCAGAGGGACCGCTGGATCTTCCCTTGGTGGGTTTGTTCTGCTGTGTTTTACCACAAATTTGTGAAGTGGTTATTTCGTTTCTCCAACCTACAGGTCTGCCCATGTCTCGCTGCATGTACCCCATGGCTCAGTTTGCGCCTGGGTGTTTTATCCTTGGGGTGGACAAGCTTCTGCCTTAATGTATTCTTGGACTAAAAAGTGTACACATATGTTGTATTGTGTTGAAAAAAATACAACACAGTGCTTTCAGCAGTCCCAAGAAAGCTCTGCACGGTTCACCGACAAATGCGTGTTCGACAAAAGCGTGCCGACGAAACCACGGTGAGAAAACCGTGAGGTCGAAATCGCGCCAACAACAGCGCACCTTCAACAAGCAACTAATAACAACCCTAACCCTAACCCTAACCCTAACCCTAACCCTAACCCTAACCCTAACCCTAACCCTAACCCTAACCCTAACCCTAACCCTAACCCTAACCCTAACCCTAACCCTAACCCTAACCCTAATCCTAACCCTAACCCTAACCCTAACCCTAACCCTAACCCTAACCCTACCCTAACCCTAACCCTAACCCTAACCCTAACCCTAACCCTAACCCTACCCTAACCCTAACCCTAACCCTAACCCTAACCCTAACCCTAACCCTAACCCTAACCCTAACCCTAACCCTACCCTAACCCTAACCCTAACCCTAACCCTACCCTAACCCTAACCCTAACCCTAACCCTAACCCTAACCCTAACCCTAACCCTAACCCTAACCCTAACCCTACCCTAACCCTTACCTTAACTTAAATCGTGCTTTTGTGGGCGCAGTTTTGTCAGCGCATTGTTGTGGGCCCGTTTATGACATCGCAGTGTTCTCGCCACGGTTTCGTCAGTGCCTTTTGACGTGCGCGCATTTGTCGGGTCACAGCTCTGCACCCATTTGCACTATTCAGGTGACCCCCAAGGATACAGATAAACCTCTAGTGGCTCAATGACTCTCCAAGAGACTGCTAACAACCAGAGGACTGCAAGGAATATAAATCCTTCCATTCCCTACCATTCAGTCAGAACTGAGGAAACTTCTTGGATGAGAAGCAAAACATCTTCAAGGGGTGGGGGGGAAATAACTAAGAAAGTCTTTTGGAAAAAGCACCTTTGTGACAAGCATATCCTGGCTGGCTGAGATCTCCATCCATGTAGAGTGCTAGCTGGTTGCTTTCCAATGTAGGTGGGCTTCCCATCTCAGATTTAGCAGAATTGGAAGGCACCTTGGAGGTCATCTAGTCCAACCCCCCCACCCAAGCAGGAGGCTCTTCACCATTTCTGACAAAAGGCACTCCAGTCTCTTCTTGAAAGCTTCCAGGAATGAAGCTCCCACAACTTCCAAAGGCAACTTCTCTTCCATGGGTTGATGGTCCTCCCTGTCAGGAAATTCCTCCTTATTTCCAGGTTGAATCTCTCCGTGGTCAGTTTCCATCCATTCTTCCTTCTCTGGCCTTCAGGTGTCTTGGAGAATACCTTGACCCCCTTCCTCCTCTCTTGGGCAGCCCCTCAAATATTTCTTGTCTCCCCTGGTCCTTCTCTTCCCTAGACTAGCCAGGCCCAGTTTCTGTATGTTTTAGTTTCCAGTCCCCTAATCATCCTGGTTATCCTCACTTTGCCAACACAACCAGAAACTTCATCACTAAGCAAGACGGTCAGTGAGTTAAGTAAGCTAAGTTGCCATGTGATTTGGGTTGAGTAAAGTGTGTGTAAACGGAGCCATTGTGCTTTCTCCAGAAGTATAATTTCCAGACGACACAAATCTAGTTCCCAGCTAGATGGCAGCAAAGACTTAAAATATTCTGAATATTTTGCTTGCTGCCATGGAATCTTCTGCCAGGTTCTTGCAAGCGAGGGGGTTATAAAGCACGCAAAAAGTTTTAAAGAGCCAGTTTTGGTGTCATGGCGAAGGCATTCGGGTAATAACCAGGAGGCGGTGAGTTCTAGTCCTGCCTTAGGAATGACGCCAGGTGCACAATTTTGGGCCAGTCCCTTTCTCTCAGTCCTAAAAACAAAGCAATGGCAACCACTTCTGAAAAACCTTGCAAAGAAAACCTCAGGGCTGTGTCCAAACAGCCTCTGAAAAAACATGATTGAATACAGAATGGAATTGGAAGGGACCTTGGAGGTCTTCTAGTCCACCCCCTGCCTAAGTTCATAGAATCACAGAATCTAGGGCTCAAAGGGACCTTGGAGATCTTGCAGTCCATCCCCCTGCTCAAGCTGATAGAACCATAGCATCTAGGGCTGGAAGGGACCTTGGAGGTCTTCCAGTCCACTCCCTGCTCAAGCAGGAGACCATTACAGAATTGGAAGGGACCTTGGAGGTCTTCTAGTCCAGCCCCTTTGCTCAAGCAGGAGACCCTTAGAGAATAACAGAGTCGGAAGGGACCTTGGAGGTCTTCTAGTCCAGCCCCTTTGCTCAAGCAGGAGACCCTTAGAGAATAACAGAGTTGGAAGGGACCTTGGAGGTCTTCTAATTGAGCCCCTTTGCTCAAGCAGGAGATCCTTACAGAATAACAGAGTTGGAAGGGACCTTGGAGGTCTTCTAGTCCAGCCCCTTTGCTCAAGCAGGAGATCCTTACAGAAAAACAGAGTTGGAAGGGACCTTGGAGGTCTTCTAGTCCAGCCCCTTTGCTCAAGCAGGAGACCCTTAGAGAATAACAGAGTTGGAAGGGACCTTGGAGGTTTTCTAGTCCAGCCCCTTTGCTCAAGGACGAGATCCTTACAGAATAACAGAGTTGGAGGGGACCTTGGAGGTCTTCTAGTCCAGCCCCTTTGCTCAAGCAGGAGACCCTTAGAGAATAACAGAGTTGGAAGGGACCTTGGAGGTCTTCTAGTCCAGCCCCTTTGCTCAAGGACGAGATCCTTACAGAATAACAGAGTTGGAAGGGACCTTGGAGGTCTTCTAGTCCAGCCCCTTTGCTCAAACTCAATTTCATAGAGAGAAACATCAGGACTGTGATTGACCTTGGGGGGGGGCTGACTGGGTGGGTGTGGCCAATTGGCCAACAGCTTGACACCACTCCCCAAACAGCTGGCATGTTTCCTCTTTGTATTGGGTAGACTGGGCTGAAACGATGCAGACCAGCTGCTTACATTTTCCAGGATGGCCCGCGGCCCGGATCCGGCCCACGGGCCATGAGTTTGCCGATCCCTTGCTAATACCCTTCCAGACCGACGGCAGCCCCATCTCTTTCCGGCAAAGAGCGTGTGGCTTTAAAAGCAGACAGCAGCACAAATGGAAATCGTCCTCGGAGCAGCCGTTCCAGTCAGCAAGATTTCGCTTCCTGCAGAGCAGGTCGGGCAGCCGGGCGCGAAGGCGGGCAGGGCCGGCGTGTCCTTTTCACGGGTGCCGGAGAAGGAATTTCAGCAGGTGTGTCTGCCAGCCAGCTTCCCTCCCAGCGGATGAGCAGAGATAAAAATCTGTGGCCACTGGAGCTGGGTGGGGCCTGCCATGTTCAGGGGCTGGTATCACCTTTTGATGCATTCTTTTGATGCTGCTAGTCCTCAAGGGGACTCATTAAAAAGGAAAACACAGATAAAACTATTAAAAGAGCAAAGCCAGGCTTCACAAAAAAAGGGGGGGGGGGAATATCACACCTTCAACCCAATGGAAGCCGCCCAAAACTGCTTGATAAGTGAGACGGGCGGCATCTAAATACATAAAATAACAACAGGCAGTCCTGGACTTACGACCATTTGTTTAGTGACCATTCAAAGTTACAACGGCACAGAAACAAAGGCACTTATGACCGTTTCTCAGATTTACGACCCATGCAGTGTTCCCAGGGGTCATGTGATCAAAATTGAGCCCCTTGGCAACTGACTCGTACTTATGACGGTTACAACATCCTGAGGGGTGGGGGTGGGGTCATGTGATGCCTTTTTGCAACCTTCTGACCAGCAATATCCATGTGGGGAAGCCAGATTCATTTAACAACTGCGTTACTCACTTAACAGTTGCGGTGATTCACTGAGCAGCGGTGGCAAGAAAGATAAAAATGGAGCAAAACTCAATAATTGTCTCGCTTAGCAACGAAGATATTGGTTCAATTGTGGCCATAAATCGAGGACCCTCTGCAATCCATCAATGAACAGCTTGATTGCAATAAGCGACTGCCATTCAACTGCTGGGGGCACATCTGGATGGGCTCAAGGGAGCCCAGGGATTCTAGGGCTTTGAAGCATGTTTCTTTTGAAAAACAGTGTGTACAGGTGGTCCTCGCTTTACGGTCACAATGGGGCTCTGACTTTCCCTCGTGAGACGAGGCAATCGTTAAGCGAGGCACTCTTGATTTTTTTTTGCGGTTCAGCAAATTGCGAATCTGTCACTAAGCGAATCCCATGGACTTTGCATGTCAGAAACTAGGTCACAACTGGTAACCCCGAGATGCTACGACCGTTGTAAATGCACACCAGTTGCCAAGCACATGAATTTTGATCACATGGTGCTCCTCTTCATCCGAGAACCGGTTGCAAGTCGATTCCCCCTCCCAGTGTCGTCGTAATTATGCACTGTCACTAAATGAACCGGTTGCAAATGGAGCCCAGGAAAGAAATCAACCCACATTGGTCCTTCAGGCCTCCGACGTCCCATCTTTAGGGGTCTTCAGAGCCCCCCCCCCCAAATCCCCCATTTTGGCACCCAGCCTCGACGTTGCCACCCCAGGAATTGTGATGACTTCACAGGGCCGCGGAGGGCTCTGGCACCCTCCCGCCAAGGCTTTTCCCTTTATAAACGAAACCTCACCCCCCCTTTTGAGAAACACCTGTTCAAACTTGCTAAACAGGTTAACATTTCTTCCCCTCCCTCCGGTCCTGTGTGTGGGAAACAGGTTGCAGAGTTTCAAAACACAAGCAGGAGCCACACTCGGAGGAGGTCACCACAACTTTCGTGCCGGATCTGGAAGTTGAAGCTCCCCCACCCCACCCCCGGATGCCTGCTGAAGACACCCGTGGCCCCCAGCCTCCTCCAAACAGCCCCCCCAGTGGGTGACAACACCATGGGACGCTGTGCTTCTCTCCTGCGGGTGTGAGCGGCGGTGTGTGGGTGTGGGGGACACACACACAAGCGGAGAGCGTGGCCGATTCCTTCGCTCGGGGTGAGAAGAAGCAAGGACGGATCGCAGAGCTTGGCAAGGGGAAGACCAAGACTTTTGGGGGAAGTGTGCAAGGCACGTTTTGACCCCCCCTGGCACCACCAATACCCCCTTGGCACACCATGCTGTGGAAGGTCTGTCTGCTGGTCGTGCCCATCACCGGTAAGTCCTCGGCTTTTCTCTCTTTCTCCTTTCCTTAATTTTTCTCCGCCACGCCGGGAATTGTCACCCTGGGCTCCTCTCTCTGGATGCTTCCCGCCCGAAGAAAATTGGACATTGACTAACAGTTTTGTGATTGACAGTTGGGCCAAATCTTTTGCTTTGCTTTGGGGGAGCCTCTTTCGGGTGGGGCCGGGTGCAACCCCTCCTCCCCCATCCCTTTTGCCCCCCTGGTTTTTTGCACCGATGGAGAAAGTGTGCAAGGAGGCACCTGGTTCTTGGGGAGAAATTCAGTTCCGAGCAGATCTGTTGAGGCTGGTTTGTTTATTGCACCATTGGCTTGTTCACTACAGAGAGTCCTCGACTTACGACTATTCACTCAGTGGCCAAAGCTACACTGAAAAGAGTGGCTTACGACTGTTTTTCACACCTGCAGTATCCCACATAGTCACAAGAGCAAAATAAATAAATAAATAAATCAGACGGACTCATAGTTACGACGGTCACCGTTTCTCGGGGTCACGTGTTAACTTTTGGTGGCCTTTTGGAGTGCGAAGGGGGAAGCCCGATTCACTTAACAAACAGGTTCCTCTCTTGAGGGTGATTCACTTAATGGCAGTGGAATGAAAAGTCGTAAAACGAGACAAAATTCACCTAAGGAATGTTTCCCTCGGCAACAGAAAAATGTGGGTTCAGCTGCGGTCGTAAATTGAGGACTGCCTGTAGTGTGTGTAATCGGTTTTATTGATCAGTTCGATTTGTTGCGAAGGTTGGGGGTAGAATTCATATGTTTTTTTAGGGATGTTGAGGTGCAGGATTTTCGCTTTTCTGCAGGGGAAGGAATCTCCCGAAATATCTGAAGGAACAAGCCGACATGAATGTTAGTTTTCCCAACTGGGATCAAGAAGTAAACTCTCTCAGGCATCGCGGGCTGGAGTTAGGAATTGGCACCAGCAGCCATTGAAAATCCTCCAACCTGCGAATTAATTGTCCCGTAAATGAATTGTCAGGGAAAACGGAGCTGGTTTGGCTTTGCCAGCAAGGGAAAACAATCAAAGAAAGTTGGCAGGCATCCGTTAGGCGGAGCCAGGGCAAGGCTGGGTTGCCAAGTTGGCAGCGCCAAGCTTTATTTGAAAGAAACGCAAAACACAACACGGGGGTTTCTTAATCTCTCCATAAAGATCTTTTCATAGGGCGAACGAGAATTGTTTTCTGTTTTTTTTTTAAAAAAATCGCGTAAATCCCCATCGGCGTGAAGCTCTACCGAGAACCTAAAATTTGACGCTTCTTTTGGAGGAAGATGCTTCATTTTCCGCTTCTCTTATGGTCTCGAGTCTTCGCGCAAAAGGCAAATTTGGGTGAAACTGCCCAGTTTCTGTTGTTTTCAGCTTCTGGATCCGTCGCTTGCCTCTACAGAAAAGGGACAGAGAAGGCGTGAGGAGGGGGCGATGCTGGGAAAAGGCCAGCTGAATAACTTAGAGCAACGTTTTCCAAATTTGGGGACTTGGAGATGGGTGGACTTCAATTCTCAGAATTCTCTTATTTATAAGCACTTCAGTCAAGCCATGTTGGAGCCTTCATCCCAGTGCTTCTCTACCTCTGGTACTTGAAGGCGGGTGGATTTCAACTCCTAAAATTAAAGCATGCTGGCTGGGGAATTCTGGGAGTTGAAGCCCATCTATATTAAAACCTGCTGGCTGGAGGATTCTGGGAGTTGACGACCACCCATCTTCATGTGCCTGAGATTGAAAAATCCTGCTTTCTCCTGACCAATTGATGCAAAGTTTTCATGTCACCATTTACAACCAGCAATGCTCCTGCCCATGTGCAGAGTTCCCAACTGCATGGGGCCGCTGGGGGAAGCTCTCTCTGTGAAGTTTCCCCAGCGGGAAATTTTGCCAGATCAGGAAATACTCCGCGAGGGATGGTAGACCCCGGACCTTCCCCACTCCAGCACTCAAGCCCCCTCCCCAAAGTGGCCGACACCCAATGAGGTTGCCCTTGTGTTTACATGGCCCACTGAGCCAGGATCAGCCCAACGGACGGGTGACTCAGCCTGCGGGGGATGAGGATCCCGAAAAACTGGTTTGGAGAGATAACCACGGATAAAGATGTCGTGACAGCTGAGGTTGTGTGTGTGATTTCTCTGCGGAGTCTCTACCTGTTGGGCTGCGTGGCCTCTCCCCTCCCCTCCCTGGCATCAGCCGCTCTGCAGTGACTCGGCAGGTTTTCTGCACCGGAGCTGCTGACTCAGGCTTCTTGCTGGGTGCCCGCAGGGGCCCTGGCAACCCCTGAGTCACCGTGCCAGCCTGGGAAAAGGGGCAGGCCGGCAGAGCCCGGCTGGGGGGAGGGGGGGGTCAGCAGAATGGCAAACCAGTTGCCCTGCCTTCCTCCCTTTTTCCTTCCTTCCTTCAACTCCCAGAATCCCCCAGCCAGCCACGTTTTGGAAGGAAGGAAGGAAGGAAGGAAGGAAGGAAGGAAGGAAGGAAGGAAGGAGGAAAAAGGGGGGGGAAACGGGGCTAGGTGAGAATGCAGAATGCTGCTTGAATTGCAAAGTGTAGCAGGAAATGCCCAGTGTCACCAAAGTGCCAGTCTTCTTTGCACACGCATGGAATGCACAGACCTACTTGCCCTTTCCTCCTTGACCACACACACACACACACACACACACACACACACTCACACAGTGGGAAAGTTGGCTTTGTTGTTACATATCCTTGAAAGAGGCTGGGGATGGCAGGGTGTGTGTGTGTGTGTGTGTGTGTGTGTGTGTGTGTGTGTGTGTTTTCAATGGCTGAGGGTGTAGGATGTGCCGTCCGGAGTCTGCAGAGCGAAAGACCTGAGCAGCTACATTCACACAACCTTTCGATTAATATTCCAGTTGCCTTCCTTCGTCCATTTTCCCTTCCGTCTGTCCGTCTGTCCGTCCGTCCGTCCTTCCTTCCTTCCTTCCTTCCTTCCTTCCTTCCTTCCCTTCCTTCAGATGACAGATTAACAGAACAGAGTTGGAAGGGACCTTATGTCATCTAGTCCAACCTGCCCTATACCTCCACTCTTTCCTTCCTTCCCTCCTCCCTTTCCTTCCTTCTTTTCTTTCCTCCTTCCTTCCCTCTCTCTCTCTCCATCCCTTCTTTTCTTCCCTTCTTCCCTCCTTCCTTCCTCGCTTTCTTCCCTCCTTCCTTCCTAGCTTCCTTCCCTCTCTCCCTCCCTTCTTTTTCCTTCCTTCTTTCTCCTTCCTTCTTTTCTTTCCTTCTTCCTTCCCTCCTTTCTAGCTTCCTTCCTTCCCTCTCCCTCCCTCCTTTTTCCTCTGACTTCCTATCAGTGAGGACAATTAACCAGTGGAACAGCTTGCCACCAGAAATCATGGGTGCTTCATCACTGAAAGATTTTAAAAAGAATCTAGAGACAGTCACTTATATGAAATGGTTACGCTTCTCCTGCTTGGGCAGGGGGCTGGACTAGAAGACCTCGAAGGTCCCTTCCAGCTCTATTCTATTCTATTTGGGCTTTAGCACACCTTCCTACCTATCTTCCCTCCTTCCTTCCTAGCTTCCTTCCTTCCCTCTCTCCCCCTTCTTTTTCCTCCCTTCTTTTTTTCCTTCTTCCCTCCCTCCCTCCCTCTTCTCCTCCCTTTCCTTCCCCTTTTCCTTCCCTCGATGTGCCAATTTGGACAAAGCTGACTATTCAATTCATTCACAATTCAATCTACAGGCAGTCCTCGACTTAAAACAGCTCATTTAAGTGACCGTTCAAAGTTGCAGTGCCACTGAAAAAAACTGACTTACAACCATTTTTCACGCTTACGGCCGTTGCAGCATCCCCAGGATCCAAATTCAGATGCTGGGCAAAAGAAGGAGGACTTCCTATAATTTTCCTCTGAAAATCCAGAGGACTGCAAAGAATATAAATACTTCTGTTACCTGGAGGATCCTATATGGCAGTGGTTCCCAAACTTGGCAACTTTAAGACTTGTGGACTTCAACTCCCAGAATTCTCCAGCCAGCTGGAGAATTCTGGGAGTTGAAGTCCACAAGTCTTAAAGTTGCCAAGTTTGGGAACCGCTGCTATATGGTGACCTGGGTGATAGAGGAATCTCTGCGGATGCTTCCAAAACAGCAACGCTCAATCTTGGCAACTTTAAGCCATGTGGACTTCGACTTCTGGGAGTTGACATCCACATGTCTTAACCTGTGCTGAGGTTGCAAAGCCTTCGTCCACTGCAAAAGCTGGAAATCTCTTTAATCCAGATTGATTTAATTTTGAGCCTTGGGCCTCGTCCAAAAAAAGTCAACTCAGTGGAGAGAAAAGTAAGAGTTTCACACTTCAGGCAAGGAAAACCACACACACTGAGGTGTAGAATAGGCAGTAACAGCAGCAAAATAGGAGAGAAATCTAGACGCCCTACTACTGCAGGGATGCCCCAAACTTGGGAACTTTAAGAACTTGTGGACTTCAACTCCCAGAATTCCCCAGCCAGTGAGGCCACACCTGGAAGTTGAGACTCTGGAAAGAGGGCAGAGAAGAGCAACCAGGATGATGAAGGGACTGGAGGCTAAAACAGATGATGAACGTTTGCAGGAACTGGGCCTGGCTGGTCTAGGGAAGAGAAGGACCAGGGGAGACAGGAGAGCATCTTCCAATATTTGAGGGGCTGCCCCAGAGAGGAGGAAGGGGGTCAATCTTTTCTCCAAAGCACCCAAAGGCCAGAGAAAGAAGAATGGATGGAAACTGAATAAGAAGAGATTCAACCTGGAAATAAGGAGGAATTTCCTGACAGGGAGAACAATCAACCAGTGGAACTGAAGTTGCCTTCAAAAGTTGTGGGAGCTTCATCCCTGGAGGCTTTCAAGAAGAGACTGGACTGCCACCTGTCATAAAGGGTGTAGGGACTCCTGCTTGGGCAGGGGGTTGGACTAGATGACCTCCAAGGCCCCTTCCAATTCTGCTAAATGTTGAGACTCTAGAAAGAGGGCAGAGAAGAGCAACCAGGATGATGAGGGGACTGGAGGCTCAAACAGACGATGGACGGTTGCAGCAACTGGGCCTGGCTGGTCTAGGGAAGAGAAGGACCAGGGGAGACAGGAGAGCATCTTCCAATATTTGGGGGGCTGCCACAAAGAAGAGGTGGGGGCCAAATTGTTCTCCAAAGCACCAGAAGGCAGGACAAGAAGTAACGGATGGAAACTAATGAAGGAGAGAAGCAACCTGAAATTAAGGAGAAGCTTCCTGACAGTGAAAAGCATTAATCCGTAGATTGACTTGCCTCCAGAGGTTTTGGGAGCTCCGTCAGTGGAGGCTTTCAAGAAGAGACTGGACTGCCATTTGTCCTGGAAGGGTGTAGGGTCCCCTGCTTGAGCAGGGGGTTGGCCTAGAAGGCCTGTAAGGTCTGGGCAGGAGGTAGTCCTCGACTTACAACAATTCATTTCGCTACCAAATGAACCTGCCATGGCAATTTACAATCTGTCCTCACACTTGTGGAAGGTCTCCGAAGGTCACCAGATCAAAATTTGGGCAGCTACCAAATGGCAGGTGTCCCTAATGGCTACAGCATCCCTCGGTCACCTGGTCATATTTTGCCACTTTCCCAGCTAGCTCTAGACAAGGAAAGTCAAGGGGCGAAGCTGGATTCGCTTAATGACTGTAAGGTTAAAAGGCAAAGGCAAAGGTTCCCCTTGCACATCTGTGCTAGTCATTCCTGACTCTAGGGGGCGGTGCTCATCTCCGTTGCAAAGCCGAAGAGCCAGCGCTGTCCGAAGATGTCTTCGTGGTCATGTGGCCAGCATGACTCAACGCCGAAGGGACACAGAACGCTGTTCCCTTCCCACCAAAGGTGGTTCCTATTTTCCTACTTGCATTTTTACGTGCTTTCAAACTGCTAGGATGGCAGAAGCTGAGACAAGTCACAGGAGCTCACTCTGTTATGCGGCGCTAGGGATTCGAACCACCAAACTGCTAACCTTTCCGATTGACAATCACTCTGACCCTAAGGTTAGATAGATACAAATTAGTAGAGTTGGAAGGGACCTTGTAGGTTATCTAATCCAGCCCCCCCCTCCGCCTAAGCAGGGAACCTTACACCCTTTCTGACAGAAGGCAGTCCAGTCTCTTCTTGAAAGCCTCCAGGGAAGAAACTCCCACAACTTCCGAAGGCAACTTCTGTTCCATAGGTTGATTGTTCTGGTTCCACCACAAAAGCGCGTAGGACAAAATCGCGCTCGACAAAAGCGCGCTGTGACGTCATCACAGCGCGACGAAAAAGATCGAAAAAATGTAAAAATAAAGCTAAAACCTTCCCCTAACCCCCCCAAACCTAACCCTAAACCTAACCCTAACCCTAACTCTTAACCTAACCCTAACCCTAACCCTAAACCTAACCGTTAAAGTAACGAAAAACGTAACGCTAACCCTTATCCTAACCCTAACGCTAACGCTAACGCTCTAAAGCTAACCCTAACCCTTACCCTTACCCTAACCCTAACCCTAACCCTAACCCTTACCTTTATGTGAATCGGCTTGCTTTAATTTAATTTTTATTAATTTTTATTTGAATTTTTCGATCTTTTTCGTCGCGCTGTGATGACGTCAAAGGCGCGATTTTGTCGATCGCGCTTTTGGCGTCCGCGCTTTTGACGGGTCACGGATTGTTCTCACAGTCAGGAAATTCCTCCTTATTTCCAGGTTGAATCTCTCCTTGATCCGATTCCATCCATTCTTCCTTCTCTGGCCTTCAGGGGCTTTGGAGAATAGCTTGACCCCTTTCCTCATCTCTGTGGTAGTCTCTAAAATATTGGAAGATGCTCTCTTGTCTCCCCTGGTCCTTCTCTTCCCTAGACTAGTCATGCTGAGTACTTAACAGATTAACAGAGTTGGAAGGTACCTCTCCTGCCCAAGCAGGAGACCTTACACTGTTTCTAAGAGATGGCACTCCAGTCTCTTCTTGAAAGCCTCCAGGGATGAAGCTCCCACAATTTCCAAAGGCAACTTCTGTTCCATGGGTGGATTGTTCTCCCTGTCAGGAAATTCCTCCTTATTTCCCGGTTGAATCTCAACTGTGAGAGGAAAAAAAATGGTTGCACATTGTGCTGCAACTCACTTAACAACCGCCTTGTTTAGCAATGGAAATCCTGGTCCCCAGAGCAGTTGTAACTCGAGGACTGTCCCTGCATTCATGCCCAGGTTGCTTTTCCGGTTGCTCCAGAAGACTAAAAGTGGCTTGCTGGCCGTGTCCCATCCTGACTGGGTGTGTTAGTGACCTTGTCCCGGCCCAGCGGCTCCCTAAACAGGGTGGCAACTCGGTGAGTCTTCCTTGGTGGCAGGATGCCCAGGAAGAGAGGTGCCACCCAGCTTCCCCATCGCCTCCCTCGGAGAGAGACGGGGAGGAGCCCAAAATCAATATATCTTCAGAAAGAGGAGTGGTGGGGGATTATGGGTTCAAACAAGTAATTCTGGCAATTGCCCTTTTGCGTGGCTGCCTCCAAAGCGCCACAAAATTATATTGCATCCCGTGATTAAACGCTGCCTGTGAGCTAATGCCTGGAGCACAGTGGAGACCGTTCTATCAGGATATTAATGGTAGTAAATTAATTAATTGGAGGTGCAAAAGGTTTTTCCGCTTTCAGGGAGGCCTCTCAAAAATGTCGCCAGTGGACAGTTTGGCTCCATATCCAGGGCTTTTTTTGAGGGGGGGGGAATGGTAAGATAGCAGGTGCTTCCAAATGTTGAAACAAAGGGAGACATTTCAGGATTTCTTCGATTGTGTGTCTGTCCATCCGTCCGTCCGTCCATCCATCCATCTATCTCTTTCTATCTATCTACCTATCTGTCTAGATTAGATTAACAGAGTTGGAAGGGACTTTGATGGTCATCTAGTCCAACCCCCTGCCCAAGCAGGAGACCCTACACCACTTCTGACAGAGGGCAGTCCAGTCTCTTCTTGAAAGCCTCCAAGGATGAAGCTCCCACAACTTCTGAAGGCAACTTCTGTTCCATGGGTTGATTGTTCTCACAGTCAGGAAATTCCTCCTTATTTCCAGGTTGAATCTCTCCTTGGTCAGTTTCCATCCATTCTTCCTTGTCTGGCCTTGGAGAATAGCTTGACCTCCTTCCTCCTCTCTGGGGCAGCCCCTCAAATATTGGAAGATGCTCTCCTGTCTCCCCTGGTCCTTCTCTTCCCTAGACCAGTCAGGCCCAGTTCCTGCAACTGTTCATCCTCTGTTTGAGCCTCCAGTCCCCTCATCCTCCTGGTTGCTCTTCTCTGCCCTCTTTCCAGAGTCTCAACCTCTTTTTATGGTATGGGGACCAAAACTGGATGCAGGACTCTATTCAGGTTTTATAGAATGTTATTAGTACCTCTACCTACCTTACCCCCACCCTCTCTCTATCTCTCTATCTCTATCCATCGATCTATTTCTATCTATCTATTTCTATCTATCTATTTATATCTACCTACCTACCTACCTACCTACCTACCTATCTATCTATCATCTCTCTCTCTCTCTCTCTCTCTCTCTCTCTCTCTCTCTCTCTCTCTCTCTCTATCTATCTATCTATATATATATATATATATATATATGTTTTTATTTGTGCTGATAAATAAATAAAGGAAGACTAGTATAGATCTATTTCAAGCTATTTAGCTCTCATCAGCTAGCCATATCCTTACTGGGATTTGAACCTGATGAGAGCTAAATAGCTTGAAATAGATCTATACTAGTCTTCCTTTATTTATTTATCAGCACAAAAAAAAACACAAATATAACAAAGGCAACAGTAAAAATATTGGGTCTCTGTCGTGATGGACTCTTGTGACGAGCCGAAGGACAGATGATGGAAGCAGTTGGCTTCCTCCCATAATTGGGGCTTACCAGGGGTTGTAAAAAATCTAATATATATATATATATATATATATATATATATATATATATATATATATATATATATATATATATATATATATATATATATATATATATATATATATATATAGCTCTAGCTCTAGCTCTATCTATCTATCTATCTATCTATCTATCTATCTATCTATCTATCTATCTCTATCATCTATCTATCTATCTATCCATCTATCTATATCTATATCTATATCTATATCTATATCTATATCTATATCTATATCTATATCTATATCTATATCTATATCTATATCTATATCTATATCTATATCTATATCTATATCTATAACTATATCTATATCTATATCTATATCTATCTATATCAATATAGATAGATAGATAGATAGATAGATATAGACAGATATAGATAGATATAGATAGATATAGATAGAAATAGATAGATATAGATATAGATATATATATATATATACATACACATACATATATGGAAGTTGAAGATTCAGCTCAGTTTTACATCCCATGAAGCTAGCCCATTGGTTCATGGCTAAGCGCAGAGGTCAAGGGTCAGGTCCGAGAGCCAAAGACACAGTGAAAGTTATGCGCATATATAGGTAGTCCTCAGTCCTTACAATGACAAAAAAGGTGGCTTTTAAGTGAGGCACACCTGTTTGGCAACCGTTTTTTGTCAGGGTTGTTAAGTGAATCACTACAGCCAGCGACTAACCGAATGAACCCTTCCTGAGGTTGACCCAGAATAGTAATTCAGGAGGAGACATTAATATGCCAGAATGAGCCTATTAATTTGATTTAATCTAATTCACCTACTTTAATTTTTGTCCTGGCTGCATCTTCCGGCTGCCCCACCTATTTTTAGGGTGTGTTGCCTCGCTCTTCCTCAAAACCCGAGTTGGTAAAATGTTTGTGCATCCTGCATTAGTTAGTATCCCGTGTGAACCAGGCCACTTCCAGCTTGCAGGTCATCTCCGACGTACGGCCACGTCGGCCAAAATTCCCGTTGCTAAGAGAGACAGTTGCTGAGTTTTGCTCCCCATTTTACGACCTTTCCAGCCACAGTTGTTCAATAAATCAGTGCTGTTGTTAAGCGAGTAACATGGCTGTTACAGGGGTGAATTGCTGTCAGTTTGGACCAGTACGGCTGTACCGGTAGTGGCCTGGAGCAGCTCAGAGAGTACCGGTACCCTGGCTTGTTTGGCACCATAGCTGTATTTATGCCGAAAGGCATACTGCGCATGTGCACACAGCTTCTGGTGCCCCAACAAGCAGCTGGTTGCCTCAGGGGCGGAGGGTTGCAAATGCGTGCTCGGTGCACGTCAGGCGCGTGCACAAACAGACTGCGATCAGCGTACCGGTAGCGACCGTAAGAGCAACCCACCTCTGGGTGGTTAAGTGAACCCAGCTTCCCGTTGACTTTGCTTGTCACGAGGTCACCAAAGAGGATCGCAGGATCCAGGGACACTTCCACCGTCATAAGCAGAAGTGTGTTGCTCCCAGTTCAGTCCAGTTCGGCCAAACCGATAGTGATAAATCTGGCCTGCGTCGCAGAACCGGCAGCAACTCAGGCTGGCCACCCCCTGTACCGGTTCTCCACTGCCGTTGCTGGCATCTTGTTTAATTAGCTTTTAATGTTCTTCATGCATGTGCCCAAACATTAACAGCCAACTGCGCATTTGCAAGCAATGCGTGGCTGACACGCACGAGCGCGAAGCAAGCAGCACACACGCCAAATGCATGCATGAGTGAACCGGTACCAGTTCACGTAGGAACCCACTCCTGGTCATTAGTACAGTCAGTGGCAAGTGCCCGAATTTTAATCACGTGACTGGGGAGGCTGCAACTAGAGTTCCGACGTGATCACCAATTGCGACCTTCCCAGCAGGGTCAATGAGGCACCCAGATTCACTTAATGACCACGTGATTCTCTTAGCAAGTGCAGTGATTCACTTACCAACCATGGGGGAAAGGGCCGTACAACTGAATGCAACTGTCTGGCTTAGCAGCGAAAATTCTGGGGTCAAATATGGTCAAAAGTTGAGGACTACCTGAAATTGGGGGTGAGGGGGGATATTTTTCTTTTCTTTTCTTTTTTGTTAGCTGTCTACTTTGGGGTGACAGTTGCGAGAACTGCAGAATTCTAGGGATAAATACCTTTTTGTTTGGGTATTGAGTGAATATTCATTACATTGCAACTGTTGTAAGTACATGCCAGTTTCCAGAAGCCCAAATCTTAAGGATGGGATCATGTGATCATACAACCATACTGTGATGGTTTTTAAGTGGGAGACCGATCACTTTTTCCAATGCTGTTATAATTTTGAACGGTCACTAAACAAATCATTGTTAAGTCTGAGAGCATCTGCACAGATCTTACCTACTCCAGCAGGAAATAAAACTAGTTAGATCTGGGAAAAAATACACCATCGTTAACGGTAGTTTTGGACCGAGGTTTATGCCATCTAATCGCTTTTTTCAGTATTGTTATAACTTTGAACGGTCACTAAACAAGAGGTTAAATCAAGGACTGATTTAAAGGTTAAATCAAGAGACTGGAATGTCAGAAATGGTGTAGGGTCTCCTGCTTGGGTGGGGGGTTGGACTAGATGGCCTCCAAGGTCCCTTTCAACTCTGTTATCTGTCAGAAATGGCGTGTAGGGTCTCCTGCTTGGGTGGGGGAGTTGGACTAGATGGCCTCCAAGGTCCCTTCCAACTCCATTAATCTGTTAAAGGACTCTGTTCAATTTTTATAGCAGGAAAGGATATACCAGGAGGAAGGCAGGTGTGTGCAAGGATATTCTTGGACAGACGCATGCAAACTCTTTTCTTTTTAGATCAAAACTTCAGATTCCACACGCCCAAAGTTGACATATTTCCCCAAAAATGAGAAACTGAAACCAGCCAGGTTTCTCCTCTCCCTCCTGACTTCCCTCCCTGAGAGTTTTTCTAGCCCAGCAGCCTCCTGAGACGGTGAGGATCGCTCTCAGGAGAGGCCCTGCATCCCAGTGTGCAAAAGTCACCAGGCGGGTGGTGGATTTGGGTGGGTGGCAAGACTCCTCAGACCGGAAGGTCAGGTATGAAGCAGGCCTCCCGCCCCATCGCTTCGCACGCTGCCTTCTGGTGAGCCAAACCAGCCCATCGCCTGCCTTGCTGGGACAAGTTTCCCAACCTGGCTGGTGCTACTGGTTTTCGGTACACAAAAGCCAGGAACCGCCGTTGCATTATTCTTATTGTGATTATTTTGGCATTTAGGAATTTTAATTTTAATCCTTGCTGCCCTCCACAACAGCTCTGAGCTCCTCAAGCTATTTCCTGATTTAAAGCAGGGGGTCTCCAAGCTAGAATTCTGGGGATTGAAGTCTGCAAGTCTTAAAGTCACCAAGTTTGGTCTCCAAACTGGCTGAGGAATTCTGGGAATTGAAGCCCACAAGTATTAATGTTGCCAAGTTTGGTCTCCAAACTGAGGAATTCTGGGGACTGAACTCCCACAAGTCTTGAAGTTGTCAAATTTGGTCTCTAAACTTGCTGAGAAATTCAGTTGACAAGTATTAATGTTGCCAAGTTTGGTCTCCAAACTGGCTGAGGAATTACAATATAATAGCAGAGTTGGAAGGGACCTTGGAGGTCTTCTAGTCCAACCCTCTGCCTAGGCAGGAAACCTTATACCGTTTCAGACAAATGGCTCTCCAACATCTTCTTAAAGACTTTCAGTGTTGGGGCATTCGCAACTTCTGGAGGCAGGTAGTTCCACTGGTTAATTGTTCTCACTGTCAGGAAATTTCTCCTTAGTTCTAAGTTGCTTTTCTCCTTGATCAGTTTCCACCCATTGCTTCTTGTTCTACCCTCAGGTGCCTTTGAGAATAGCTTGACTCCCTCTTCTTTGGGGCAGCCCCTGAGATATTGGAAGATTGCTATCATGTGTCCCCTGGTCCTACTTTCCTGCAACTGTTCTTAATATGTTTTAGTCTCCAGTCCCCTAATCCTCTTTGTTGCTCTTCTCTGCACTCTTTCTAGAGTCTCCACATCTTTTCTACATCGTGGTGACCAAAACTGAATGCAGTATTCCAAGTGTGGCCTTACCAATTCTGGGAATTAAAATCCACAAGTCTTAAAAGTTCCCAAATTTGGTCTCTAAACTGGCTGGGGAATTCTGGGAATTGAAACCCACAAGTGTAAATGTTGCCTATTTTAAAGGATGCTGAGAGCAGGAACTCTTGTTTTGAACTGTGGGGGGGATGACTGAAACTGATTTATCATTTTCTTTCAAATAATTGCATTTTACAAAACATACACATTAAAAACTATGTAAACTTTCAGTTTAAAAAACGAGGAAGGATAAAAAGGGAATGGGGATAAAAGTGTGAAAAAGTATGAAGAAAAACATAAATGTTACAGTATTATTTATTAAATGTGTTTGCTGTCCATCTCAAGTCCACAAAGTTACTCTGGTTGACTTACAACAACAACAACAACATGTATGTATGTATGTATGTATGTATGTATGTATGTATAGATAGATATAGATATAGATACAGATATAGACATAGATATGATTTATTTTTTTATTCTTTTTTTCAAAGAAATTTTATTTTTTTATTCTCTTACATACCATTTTAAGTATACATTCACATGATTGTTATTCTTCTTTACATTTATCATTCTTATACATTTGTTATTTCATCTAATAGGTTATAATATACAGTTTGGGTTGCTTTATTTGCCATCCCTTCATTCTGTTATAACACCACCTTGTTTTCCTTTCTGACTGCAGTCAAAATAGAGTTGGAAGGGACCTCAGAGGTCTTCTAGTCCAACCCCTGCTCAAGCAGGAAACGTATACCATTTCTGTGACTGTCCAGTCTTTTCTTAAAAGCCTCCGGGGATGAAGTTCCCACAACTTCTGGAGGCAAGTTGTTCAACTGATTAATTGTTCTAACTGTCGGGAAATTTCTCCTTAATTTTAGGTTGCTTCTCTCCTTGATTAGTTTCCAACCATTCTTTCTTGTTCTTCTGGTGCTTTAGGAAATAATTTGACCCCTTCTTCGTTGTGGCAACCCCTCCAATCCTGGAAGACTGCTCTCCTGTCTCCCCTAATTCTTCTTTTCTCTAGATTGGCCAAAATCAAAATCTGCAGCCCTTCTTCGTATGTTTTTGTCTCCAGGCCTTTGATCCTCTTAGTTGCTCTTCTCTGTAGTCTCAATATCTTTTTTGTAATGCGGGGACCAAAATTGTAAGCAGGATTCCAGGTGTGGCCTTGCTAAGGCTTTATGAAGCAGTACTTCTGCAGTCGGAATGGCTGGCTGAGAAATCCTGGGAATTGAAGTCCACACCTCTTAAAGTTCCTGAGGTTGAGAAGATCTGTCATAGTGACTGATTTCCTGAATCCCCGTTGCTGTGTTGGGAGAAACGTCCTTCTGGGTTCGGCTCCAAGTGGGGAAAAAGACACTGGAGACATGGAGGCTGCTTGGGAAGATGGTTTAATGGTGGTGGGCAGGACCACAAGGCTTGAGCTCCTGAACAGAAAAGGTGATCACATGCTTCCAGATGTTGGGTGAAGAAGAAAAGAGAGAGAGAGAGAAAAGGGACTTGCTGGGGTTTTTATACTCTGTTCAGCCCCACCTCTCTGTTTCCTGTTCCTGTGTAAGAAATGTATTCTGATTGGTTGTCAGACTCCCATGGGGCCATGCAGGGGCAACTCTCTAGGCTGTGTTTTGAGTCCAAGTTTGATTAAGTTTCCAGATTCCATGTGGTGAGTTTCTGTAGAAGGCTAATCCTACCTTCATTATATAAAATAGACTAGCTCACGCTTTAATGGCTCTTTGGCAAAGGGGAGGGGGCAGGAAGCTGCGGGGAGCTCCTCTCTCTTTAAAAGCGTCTTTCTCCCTTTTCACATCCAGGGAAATATAGTATTCTGCCTTCTTAATATTTCCCAGGATATTTCAGTTTTCTAGCAGAGGGGTGGGTGCTAACTTCCTATAGCTGGATCTCAGCAGCTAAGACTTGGGGAGGCAACTAGATCAGCCAGAGGGACACGGTTCCCATCGTCCCATGAAGAACTGCACTCAATGAGGACTAGGAGGGTGAAAATCTCACCCAGTTGGGGAAGCCAGCTGGTCTAAACAAAGTCAGAATTGACATTGAGTAAGTCGTACTACAATACTGAGTAAGTTGTAATATTTACCTTGAGCTATCACAGTATTTACATTGAGCTGTATTTATGGTTTTATGACAGTTTTATAACTACTGTTTTTTACACTTGCTCTGAGTTGTTTAAGACATGTAAATCTTTTAACTCAAATAAATAAGTAAAATAAATCACTCTTGGGCACAGTTTAGAATTTAATTTCTCCACTACGACTACTTGGAGAAGGGTGGACTTCAAACTCCCAGAATTCCCCAGCCAGGGAAGGGTGACGCCCACCCACCTTCAAGGAGCTGAGGTTGAAAATGGCAATTTTAAAGATATGTCTTCCACCAACAGTTTTGCTCCCTCTGTCTTGTAGCAGGGAGTTCCTCAGTTCTGAAAGGAGTAGTGATTCATAACCCCACTTTAATTCAGGGATTATGTAAATAATTTCAGATTTGCAGCTAGAGTAGGATTCCTGGAGTCAGTCCATCTATTTGTCTGTCTGTCTATCCAGCCACAATCAGTCAATCTTTCTTTCTTTCTTTTCCTCCCTTCCTTTCCCTCCCTCCCTCCCTTCTGCCTTCTTTCTTTCTTTTTCTTTCTCTCTCCCCCCCCTTCGTTCATTTGCCTCCCTCCTTCCCTTCTGCTCTCTTTCTTTCTTTATTTTTCTTTGTTTCTCTCTCTCTTACCTTCCTTTCTTCCCCTTTTCCCTCTCTCCCACCTCCTTCCTTCCTTCCTCTTTCTTTCTTTCTTTCTTTCTTTTCTTTCTTCTCTCTTTCCTTCCTTCCTTCTTTCTTTCCATTTTATTTTAGACAGAAAGTTAAAATACACATTCAAAAAAAGAAATTTTACAAAAAACACCCAAGACAAAATAAAAAACAGACAACGCATTAAAGCCTGCATCCTGGAGCAGAGAGAGAGAGAGAGAGAAAGAGACAGACAGACAGGCAGACAGACGAGGGGAGGGGAGGGAGGGAGGGAGAGAGAGAGAGAGAGAGAGAAAGAGAGAGAGAGAATAACTCTTAGGAGGAAGGTGAGGCATTAAGAAGTGTGATAAACAAACAAACAGTCCCAAGATCACACAGCTGACTTTGTGCTTAAGGAAGAACTAGAATTCACTGTCTCCTAGTCTCCTGGCTGAGAGGACTGACACAATAAATTTGCAAGCCCTACCTTAATCAAGCCCTTGCGCGGAGTAAGATAATCGAGAGATACTCTGATAAATTGGAGGAGCTGGGAAGGTTGCTCATTTCTTAAGAAAATATGGAAAACTAAGCAAACATTGTTTTGGGCAAATCTTAGTCTCCCTCCCCCTGCCCCACCCCCAATGGCTGCTTCCTCTCTCTCCAGAAAGAGTCTCCTGATTGTATGCTACTCTATCCTGCCTCCCTCCTCCAAGAACACAGCAATCTTTTTTTCTCCAATATATTTTTATTATTTTTACATTTAAAACAATGCAGTACCGTGAAGTCGAAGTAACCATACATTCACATTATATACAGCTAGTCACAACCATTGACAATTAGCCTACTTAATATATTGTCTATCCTTCTGTCCAATCACAATATATACAGTTTATTCTAGTCTTGTCACCTTGTCTTATACCAGTCATAAAATCTGTTCCAGGCTTCAAAATATTCTGATTCCTTTTTATTTTTAAGTTCAAGAGGGAGCCCATCTGCTTCCACACAGGCCAACACTTTTCTGATTATCTCTAGCTCTGGTGGTGTATTTTATTTCCTCCAATATTGTGCATAAGTTATGCGCGCCGCAGTTAGTACATGTATAATTAGATAGAGTACATTTTTCTTAAACCCCTCCGGTTTTATGCCTAGGAGAAAAATTTCCGGTTTAAACAAGTTTTGGTCTCCCACCGTTTGTTCTAACCATGATTGAATCATTTTCCAATGATTTTTTGCCTCATTGCACATCCACCACATATGATAAAAAGTGTGTGGTATTTTTTTGCACTTCCAACAATTTGGGGCCAGATTTTTAAACATTTTGGAGAGCTGTGCTGGGGGGAGACGCCATCTGTAGAACATCTTACGAAGATTTTCTTTATATGCCGTAGCCATTGTTAGTTTCCGATTAAATATCCAAAGTTTTTCCCACTTAGCCAATTCCACATTGTAACTGAATTTTTTTGCCCAGGCGACCATAGTTTCTTTGACATGTTCCTCCTCTAGCTTATGTTCCAACAAAAATCTATACAACACTTTGATCAGCCTGTTTTCTGTCTGTATCAATCTAATGTTGTGTAGTCTTTGGCAATACCTTCCTTCTTCCTATCCTGTGCAAACCTTGATTGTATCTGTACCACCATTCTACTTGTACCCCTTGTGATGTCAATTCTAGCCTAGTTTTAATCTCCCCCTGTCTGTTCAATAACTCTTTATATGTAACTATATTTTCCATATTAATTAAATATGGGTGTATGTACGCTTCCATCATAGATAGCCAAATGGGTATTTTGGTGTAGTGGTCGTGTTTAATTTTGCAAGAATACAGCAATCTTAACCTCCATTCGCACAGGTGAGAATCTGCCAAGCTCTGAGAGGGGATGTCAACCCTGGAACTATCTTTGGACTTGGCACAAAGGTGCCATTCAGCCGATCCGGATCGGTTCTAGCCAACCAGTAGTGGACATTTTGAGTCGTTCGGAGAGCTAGCTAACTGCCCAGTGTGCATTTGCACCAAAAATCAAGATGGCGCCGCCTAGGATAGAACCGTTTTGGGTGCGTGTCTGGCCGAGTTACTACCTACTCGGATCCGAAATGGTCCGAACCCGGTACAAACTCACCTCTGCTGGCTGGCCCCACCCTTCTTCCTCCTCCATTCCGCATCCTATATTCCAGTGGTTCCCAAACTTGGCAACTTTAAGACTTGTGGACTTCAACTCCCAGAATTCTCCAGCCAGCTGGAGAATTCTGGGAGTTGAAGTCCACAAGTCTTAAAGTTGCCAAGTTTGGGAACCACTGCTATATTCCCTTGTTTTTTAGCTCAGCTGATTTGTGTGGCAGAAAGGATTGCTAAACAACAGCTCAGTTCACCAAGGACGGTCTTTGAGTGATGCACATGGGCACAAAGTGTGCATTAAGCATGCATGCACACCCAAAGCACTCTCTCATAGAACCAGTATGAAAAATTTGGAATCCCACCGCTGCCCCGACAGGATACCTGGTGGATGATGGGTGGAGCCTCCCCATTTGGGGCGATGCCTCTTATTTGAGGCGGAGTTTCTTCCCTCAAGTCCCTGCAGCTTTTTTGGCGAGATTGATCAGAATTGGCTTGCCATTGCCTCCTTTCTAGGGCTGACAGAGGGAGACTGGCCCGAGATCACCCAGCTGATTTGGTGCCCAAGGCAAGATTAGAACTCACCGTCTCCCGGTTTTGAACCTTCAACCATGACACCAAACCGACTCACAAAAAGCTAGCAATGTTTAAAACTAAACAAGTTGAATTGAATTGAATTAAATTGAATTTATTATATTTCTATGCCACCCTTTTCCCCAAGGGGACTCAGGGCGACTCACAACCCAAGTCAGGGGGGTGGGGTACAAATAAGAAAAAGAACACGAACAAAACAATACCACAATTTAAAACACTCAACAACCATACCATTCGAGGGGGGACAAAAACTCATCAGCCCCAGGCCTGTCGGAACAGCCAGGTTTTAAGGGCTTTGCAGAAGGCCTGGAGGGTGGTGAGGGTCCGAATCTCCACGGGGAGCTCGTTCCAAAGGGCCGGAGCAGCCACAGAGAAGGCCCTCCTCCAAGTAGTTGCCAGTCGGCATTGGTCAGTGGATGGAATTCGGAGGAGGCCTAATCTGTGGGATCTAATCTGTCTATTGGAGGTAATTGGCAGTAGGCGGTCTCTCAAGTTGCAAATTCTCCATCTAGGTTTTAATTCACCGGGTTAAAAGACTGAGTGAACCAGTCAGTAAAAATAATACAGCAAATTTGGAGATTCGGCTCATGAAACTTTATTTAGAGAGTTTATTTATTACATCATTTACACGTTGATGTAAATGCGCTAATGCAATGTTACATTATTAAAAACAACACAGATGTTTAAAAGATAAAATGTAAGAAAGATCAGAGGAATAGTGATAGAATCAAAAAAGCAACAAAATTGCTGTTTTTTTTCTTTTTGATTGGAAACAAGCCAACACTATTGCTTTTTTGCTAATGAAATAATTGCAATGTTGATCTTTGCTACTTATAAAATCATAGAGCGAGAAGGTACCTTGGACCGCTTCCAGTCTAACACCATTGGGAATCTTCTAAATGGGATCCAGTTTATCATTTTAAAGAGAAATATCCAAATATTTTTTTTTGGCGGGGGGGGGGGAATATTGTTGCAGGAATTCGGTCTGGCTAGTCTAAAGAAAAGAAGAATTACGGGGTGGATATGATAGCAGTATTCAGTATTTGAGGGACTGCCACAAAGAAGAGGGGAGATCAATATATTTTCCAAAGCACCAGAAGGCAGGACAAGAAACAATGGATGGAAACTAATTAAGGAGAGAAGTAACCTGGAATTAAGGAGAAGCTTCCTAACAGTGAGGACAATTAACCAGTGGAACAGCTTGCCACCTGACGTTGTAGGTTCTTCATCGCTTTTAAGAAGAGACTGGACAGCCACCTGTTCGAAATGGTACGGGGTCTCCTGCTTGAGCAGGGGGTTGGACTAGAAGACCTCCAAGGTCCCTTCCAGCTCTATTCTGATTGATTGATTGATTGATTGAAATGGGACAGTGTCTCCTGTTTGACAGAGGGTTGGACTAGAAGACCTCCAGAGTCCCTTCCAGCTCTATTCTGAGTCGTCATTGTTCACGTCCCTAGCTGCAAATGTGCCTGACAGGCATTATTTCACGGAACAAACCAAGGGAATTTCTGTTGCTATCTCTAAAAACCGGAGCCCAAATGTGAATTAAGTCCTTAGAGATGCTTAAGTCCTTTTCCTGTTAGGTGAGCTTTTCAGCCACAGCTGGTGATCCGGGGAAAGATACGGCCTTTTGCAATGCTAAATCTGACAGCTGGCCAAAAAAAAGGCAGGAATGGAGCCTCTGGTGACTTGACAAGAGACTCATGGCACAATATTTTTAAGGTTTTGGCACCGGCTAATCCGAGGACTCACCCAAAATGCCTGTGAGTGGGAAGCCTCGATTTGATACAGACCAAGCCCAGTTCCGTGCCTCCGCTTCCTTGTCTAGGGCTCCCCACAAGTGGGGACGAGAAGGCTCAGCCCTGCTTCACCAAGAGCCAAGGTGGCGCAGTGGTTAAATGCAGCACTGCAGGCTACTGCTAGATCAGCAGGTCAGCGGTTCAAATCTCACCGGCTCAGGGTTGACTCAGCCTTCCATCCTTCCGAGGTGGGTAAAATGAGGACCCAGATTGTTGGGGGCAATATGTTGACTCTCTGTAAACCGCTTAGAGAGGCCTGAAAGGCCTATGAAGCGGTATATAAGTCTACTGCTATTGCTATTGCTACCACTGTCCCCACTTACGGCTAGTCCTTGATTTACAATCACAGTCATATATGCGGGCCGATTGCTGAGATCCTGACACACAGTGACATGAAGAGGGAGGAAGGGACTGTTGGAACTGTGGAAATGGGTTGCGAGGGCCCCAGCAGGATCCGTTGCAATGTTGAATTATTGCTAAGCAAGCAGAGACGTATGGAGTTACTTCTGAGTCACCTATAGACAGAATCTTGCCATGAATGAATGAATGAATGAATGAATGAATGAATGAATGAATGAATGAATGAATGAGTGAGTGAGTGAGTGGATGAATGAGTGGATGAATGAGTGGATGAATGAATGAATGAATGAGTGAATGAGTGAGTGAGTGGATGAATGAGTGAATGAATGAATGAATAAATGAGTGAGTGAATGAATAAATGAATGAGTGAATGAATGAGTGAATGAATGAATGTTCCACTGATTCATTGTCTTCACTGTTAGGAGGTTTCTCCTTAATTCCAGGTTTCTTCTGTCCTTGATTAGTTTCCACCCATTGCTTCTTGTTCTACCCTCAGGTGCCTTGGAAAATATATTGATCTCCCCTCTTCTTTGTGGCAGCCCCTGAGATATTGGAAGAGTGATATCATGTCTCCCCTGGTCTTTCTTTTCATTAAACTAGACCTACCCAGTTCTTGCAACCGATCTTCATATGTTTTAGCCTCCAGTCCCCTAATCCTCTTTGTTGCTCTTCTCTGCACTTTTTCTAGAGTCTCTGCATCTTTTCTACATCGTGGGGACCAAAACTGAATGTAGGACTCCCCGTGTGGCCTTCCCAAGGCCTTACAAAGTAATATTAACCCTTCGTGTGAGCTTGATTCTCTCCCTCTGTTGATACAACCTAGAATTGCATCGTTTTGGTGCTTGCTGCAGTTGGGAGGCTGTGGAGGGGGAGGATTTAGCAGTTACACAGTCCTAGGAGAGTCCAGGGGCTCTGAGAATTGGGGATCCCCGGCAGGGGTGGGTTTCAACCGGTTCGCGGCGGTCCCTGCGAACCGGTTGGTCGCCGAACCTGGAAGTAAGTAACTTCCAGGAACGGCGAAGGGCGCGCCCGCCCGCCTGCAGTCCTTACCCGGTTTTGACGAGTTCTGCACTTCCACGCATGCGCAGGACGCATACAGCGCCTGCGCGATCCTCCAGGAGCAGCTGGAGTGTCACACAGACGCTAGTATGCATACATGCACCGCGCATGTGCACGAGGACGCCGCCGGCCCCGTTCCAACCGAACCGGTTGGAACAGGGCGAGAAACCGACCCCTGGTCCCCGGGATCTGTAGAGCTCTTCTCCCCAAACAGAATTGGGGCAAAGTCGGTGGGTCTTCCTCCTGTACTTGAGGGCAGATGGCCGCTGTGGGCAAAGGTGCTTTGTGCCCCAGTTGTCTCCCTTCCTGCCTGATAACCAACTAGTGGCTCAGCCACCTCCAAGGTCAGGGATGGCTCACCTCTTCCAGACCAAGTGGCCAAAGCGTGGCACAGGGACATGTGAATGCACGCGTGTTTAAACCGCCAAAATGCAATGTGCGCCTCTCTGCGCATGCAGCCTTTCCCCTGCGCATGCATGCATGTCCCCAACATGCACCCCGCCCTCCGTGCATGCGTGGCCGAGACCCAATGACCAGCTGGACAGCAGGAGGCATGTGTGCATGCACAGCAGAGCTGAACTGGGGTGATGGCTTGCATGTGCCCACAGAGTATCCCAGTACATCTTAACAAGCATTTTTTGGAGTATTCAATAATATATCCATTCCTCTTCTCTCTCCTCTTCCCTACCTCCTTTCTTCCCTCTGCCCTCTCTCTCTTCCCTACTTCCCCTTGCTCTCTCTCCCTCTTCTCTCCCCTCTTTCCACACCTTCCCTCTCTCCTTCTCTTTTCCTCCCTTCTGCTTCCCTCTCTCCTGTTCTCCTCTCTCCCCCTCCCTACCTCCTTTCTTCCCTCTGCCCTCTCTCTCTTCTCTACTTCCCCTTGGTCTCTCTCCCTCTCCTCTCCTCTCCTCTCCTCTCCCCTCTTTCCACACCTTCCCTCTCTCCTTCTCTTTTCCTCCCTTCTGCTTCCCTCTCCTGTTCTCCTCTGTCCCCCTCCCTACCTCCTTTCTTCCCTCTGCCCTCTCTCTCTTCTCTACTCCCCCTTGCTCTCTCTCCTTCTCCTCTCCTCTCTTTCCATACCTTCCCTCTCTCCTTCTCTTTTCCCCCCTTCTGCTTCCCTCTCTCCTATCTCCTCTCCCTCTCTCCTCCTCCCTACCTCCTTTCTTCCCTCTGCGCTCTTTCTCTTCTCTACTTCCCCTTGCTCTCTCTCCTTCTCCTCTCCTCTCTTTCCATACCTTCCCTCTCTCCTTCTCTTTCTCTCCCTTCTGCTTCCCCTTCCATTCTCTATTTTATGTGGTGTATTTCTGCCTTTTAGCAAACCCCATTCAATATCAATGGCGTTAATAATTGTATTATCAAAGAAAAAAGGGAAAAAATATTTTCCATATCGCTGGTTTTTCCTTTAGAGGTATACCTTTATACGAATTCCATTGGTTTCCCCTCCCACCCCGTAACAACCTCTTTTTTGGACGCAATGCAAGACGGATTCAAATTTCCTGCTATCCTCATAATGCTGTTACATACGTTTACATCATTAAGCCCCAGGAGTCACTTTTTTGAGTGCTGTCATGACATCGAATGTTCACTAAACCAATGGTTGAAAGTTGAGGGCGTTGAACGCACTTTCCCGGGGGCTGCCCTTGAAGTCTATCAGTAAGGGGTAGCTGGTCCAGAATCCATTGGCCTGGCAGTTAGGAGCCACCACCTCCATATAGATAGTCCTCGACGTACAACCGGGACCGAGCCCAGAATTCCCGTCGCTAAGCAAGACATCTGTTACATGTGTTTTTTGCCCCGTGTTGCACCCCTTCCTGGCCACCGTTGTTAAGCGGATCCCTGCAATTGTTCGGTTAGGAACACGGTTGTTCAGTGAAGCTGGCTTTCTCGTTGACTTTGGCTGTAAAAATGACCGTCGCAAGTATGAGTCACTTGCCAAGACTCTGAATTTTGATTTCCATGAGTGTGAAGATGCTGCAGCGGTTGTGAGTGTGAACATTCGCCGTACGTCACTTTTCTTCAGCGCTGTTTGCAACTTTGGTCACTAAACCAAGATTTTTAAGTCGGGCACTACCTGTACCCCAATATTATACCCCTGGACCCCATTTTCCTCCCAGGTGCAATGATTGGGTGCAGTAGGACAAGGGTGTCCCTCACCCCTTTTGTTCAGTGCGGTAAAATTCAAAAATTCCCAACCTGCTTTCTAGATGCTTTTGGGATTGCTAATCCAGGTGTAGCTACCTGCAAGAGAGTGGGAGGGGAGAGGGGTGCTGGGCCCTTCCTCCTCTACCTGTCAGTTCCCCCTGATGAAAGCTGCCCTCCTGCCTCAGTTCCCAGCCTTTGTGTCTCCTGCACAAATCACCCCTGGGGTTGTGTCGCTCGGCAGCACAGCACAAGCGGCATCCTAGGCAAAAAACAGCCACTTGCAAAAAAACAAAACAAAAACCCAGGTTGCTGGAATGAATCCTGTGGTGGATTCCTTGGTTGCATGGAACAGAACAGAATGACCGAGTGGGAAGGGACCTTGGAGGCCATCTAGTCCCACCCCCTACCCAAGCAGGAGACCCTACACCATTTCCGACAGATGGCAGTCCAGTCTCTTCTTGAAAGCTTCCAGTGATGAAGCTCCCACAACTTCCAAAGGCAACTTCTGTTCCACGGGTTGGAAGGGACCTTGTAGGTCATCTAGTCTAACCTCTCCCAAAGCAAGAGACCCTACACCCTTTCTGACAGGTGGCAGTTGGTGGTCTTTCTTACGTGTTAAATACAATAACAGATGGTGAACAGAGGGATTTGACCGTTGATTGGTTTTATTTCTATTTTCTACATATATATTATGATTCGATATGGGGTCATTTTGATTCATCTGGAATATTTATTGAAGAGTGTTTTTCCCCCCTCAAAGATATAGTCATTTTATTGAATAATGATAAATAGAGATTAAATAAGGATGGGAAAGACTTATGACTACAGGGATTTTATGTTGCCACGCGAGACAATTCCCCACGTGAATTTTGCCCCACTTTATGACATCTCCTGCCCCCATTGTTAAGTGAGTCACATGTCTCTCCCCCTCTGCGATAGATTTGGCTAGGGGTGCATTTTTGTCCAAAAATACCACTGCCCTTCCTGAGCGGGGGCAAAGTTTCCTCCTGCAACCCCCACCCTGCTGTATTTGCCATGGGGAAAACTTTTCAAAAAGTTGGGGTTCCCCCCCCCCATTTCTCTACAAAGCTTCCTCACCTGAATTCCCCTCCAGGCTGTTGCATGCCTGCAACCCCCCCCCCCCACTCTCCCTTCCCCCGGCTCCCCCAGTTGCATTTCTTCCTACAGAAAGTCCATCTCCCTGCACTTCCTCTGCTATTGGTAAGAAATAGTGTAGGGTCTCCTGCTTGGGCAGGGGGTTTATTTATTTATTTATTTATTTATTTATTTATTTATTTATTTATTTATTTATTAAATTGATTTATAGGCCGCCCAATCCCGGAGGACTAGATGACCTACAAGGCCCCTTCCAACTCTGTTAATCTGTTAAAGAATCAGCTGGGCAGCCTCCACAGCTGACAGGCAGTCCGTCAAGAAACAGGACTTGTGCCAACTCAGACGTGTTAGTTAAAAAAAACCCAGCAGTTTGAATCACACCTGGAAGAAAATAGCTTTCTGGCAACCGCAGGGGGTTAGACTAGATGACCTACAAGGTCCCTTCCAACTCTGTTAATGTGTTATCTGTTCAATATTTCCTGTGCAACCTTTCCACCTGGAAGTTTCGTTTCTGGTTTTGGATCAAGACTGGAGTAGCAGTCGGTGTGGGATTAAAAACAACCCAATATTTACAGGTAGTCCTCAACAGTTCATTTCATAATGGCAAAGGAAAAATGGTTTTTCACACTTATAACCTTTGCAGCATCCCCGTGGTTGTGTGATCCAAATTCGGATGCTTGGCAACTGACTCATTTATGACGGTTTCAGTCTCCGGGGGTCACGTGATCTCCCTTTGCAACCCCCTCACAAGCAAAGTCAATGGGGAAAGCCAGATTCACTTAACGGCTGGGTTACTAACTTAACAACTGCAGCAGTTCGCTTAACAACCGTGGCAAGATAAGTTGTTAAAGGAGCAACCGTCTCGCTTAACAACATGAAGTTTGGGCTCAACAGTGGTTTGTAGGTCAATGACTACCTGTAAATGCCTGTTTTTAACACCTGAATTTTGATTCTGTGATCAAGGAGATACTTGCAATGGTCATTAACAGAAGGAATGGTTGTAAGACCTTTTTTCCAGCATTGTAAGTCCTCACTGGATGGTTTGCAAATAAAAAAAAAATTGCAAAAGAGAGATACTTTAAAAAAAACATACCAAAACTAGTAAAAACGATATTAAAACATCGAGATTGAAAAGTAGAAGGAGCCATGTTTGTAAGCTGCCTGAAGAGACCCTTGTATGAGTTGGGCAGCTATATAAATTTGTTTAATACAATACAATACAATAGCAGAGTTGGAAGGGACCTTGGAGGTCTTCTAGCCCAACCCGCTGCCTGGGCAGGAAACCCTATAACATTTCAGACAAATGGCTATCCAACATCTTCTTAAAGACTTCCAGTGTTGGGGCATTCACAACTTCTGGAGGCAACAATTCTGATTAATTGTTCTAACTGTCAGGAAATTTCTCCTCAGTTCTAAGTTGCTTCTCTCCTTGATTAGTTTCCACCCATTGCTTCTTGTTTTGCCCTCAGGTGCCTTGGAGAATAGCTTGACTCCCTCTTCTTTGTGGCAACCTCTGAGATATTGGAAGACTGGTATCCTGTCTCCCCTGGTCCTTCTTTTCAGTAAACTAGACATAACCCAGTTCCTGCAACCGTTCTTCCTATGTTTTAGCCTCCAGTCCCCTAATCCTCTTTGTTGCTCTTCTCTGCACTCTTTCTACAGTCTCCACATCCTTTTTACATGGTGGCGACCAAAACTGAATGCCGTATTCCAAGTGTGGCCTTACCAAGGCCTGATAAAGTGGTATTAATCCTTCACGGGATCTTGATTCTCTCCCTCTGTTGATGCAGCCTAGAACTGTGTTGGCCTTTTTGGCAGCTGCTGCCAAAAAAGCCAACACAAAAATAAATAAATAATAATTAAAGCAATAAACAAGTGGGGTGGACTTTTGCAAACAATCCACGGGCAGAAAGCTGTAAGGGAACTTAGGGTCATGCCAGGTGAGCATCTGCCTGCCAGTTGCAGGTTGCAATCATAGAAACTTTGGCCTGGGACAAGCCTCTTTGGATCACAACTGGACTGACATGGTCACAGTATCCTGATGTTGGTTGACTAATTAAAGCTTTCTCCAGTTCTTGCTTAAAGTCTCCGAGGGTTGACCCAACCATAGGGTGTGCTTCAAGTGGAAAGCTTGAGAATTCGAAAATAGAATAACAGAGTCAGAAGGGATCTTGGAGGTCTTCTAGTCCAGCCCCATGTTCAAGCAGGAGATGTTATTCTACTCTGGACATATGGCGGTCCAGTCTCTTCTTAAAAGCCTCTAGTGATGGAGCAGCATCCACAACTTCCGGAGGATGATTGGTTGTCCTCACTGTTAGGAGGTTTCTCCTTAATTCCAGGTTGCTTCCCTTCTTGATTAGTTTCCATCCGTTGCTTCTCATCCTCCCCTCTGGTGCTTTGAAGAATAGAATGGAACAGAATAAGGAATGGAACGGAACGGAAAGGAACGGAACAGAACAGAATAGAACAGAATACAATAGAATGCAGAAGAGGAGAGGAAAAAAGAAGAATATAATGAAATGTTAGAAGAGAAGAGAAGAGGGATGGGATGGGATGGGATGGGATGGAATAGAATAGAATAGAATAGAATAGAATAGAATGCAGAAGAGGAGAGAGGAGAGGAGAGAAGGGAAAGGAAGGGAAAATAGAATAGAATGAAATGCAGAATAGGATAGGATGGGATAGCATGGAATGGAATAGAATAGAACAGAACAGAATGCAGAAGAGGAGTGGAGAGGAAAAATAGAATACAATGAAATGTTAGAAGTGAAGAGAAGAGGGATGGAATGGAATAGAATAGAATAGAATAGAATAGAATGCAGAAGAGGAGAGGAGGAGAGGAGAAAAGGGAAAGGAAGGGAAAATAGAATAGAATGAAATGCAGAATAGGATAGGATGGGATGGGATGGAATAGAATAGAATGTTGGAAGGGACCTTGGAGCTCTTCTAGTCCAGGCAGGTGATCTTAATACCATTACAGACAAGTGAATAAATTGACCCCTTCTTCTCTATGGCAACCCCTCAGATATTGGAAGATGCTATCAAGTCGCCCTTAGTCCTTCTCTTTGTTGGACTATACATTCCTAGTTCCCTCAACCATTCATCCCATGATTTAGCCTTCAGAACTTTCATCATCGTTGACTTTCTAGAGCCTCAGCATCTTTTTTGGGCTCATGGGGACCAGAACTGATGGATAAGTAAACCCAACAGCTGGGTTCACACAACATGTTAGACCTGGGTTATAATGAGATTCTTAGCTTGTGATTCTGGCATGTTTCGTAAGTCAAGTTATTGCGAGAAAACAAATCCATGCCATCCTTCCTGCTTCTTCTTCTCTCTGCCTTTTCTAACGTGGATCTCCATCCTAGCTGGCCAGCCATTCCTCTTGAGGACCCCTCTTGAGCTTCTTAGAATATTGGGGAAAGGGATGTTGAGGGTGCCCATGTCCCTCCAAACACCGAAGGGACGTACACGGTTTTAAGGTGGTCATAACTGGACTCAGGCAATGAAATGGCCAGGCCAAGAGATGTAAGTGCCTGCTATCGGTCTGCTTCTTGGAAGGAGCCATGAAGATTGAGACGGTATGTAGAGCTTGACCTCAAAATTGATCATTGGATGCTAATCAAGATTGTTATTTATAATGATAATATCATATAAGAAGCAGAGGCAGCCTGCTCTCCCGGCCGATGGCAATTAAAATAACCAATTTGGTTTATTTATTTATTAAATTTGTTTATTAAATATATATACACACACACACACCATCTTGCTTCAAGAGTGATTGGTGAAGCGGTGAACATTTTGGGTGAATTTCCTTAGCTATTTGACTACGATAGAAAATAGAATATGCAATAAACAAGATAGGAATTTGAAGTACCACTCATCAGCAGATCTAGTGAATAAATTTGGTGAATAAAATTTTCAGAGAAGTGTGTTTCCCCCCCCCCCACCTAAACTTTAGAAGTTTCCTCAATTTTAGAAGTGAAGTCCTTGATGCTCTCTGAGCCTGGTGGTTTTCTTGCAGATGTTTCATTACCCAACTAGGTTATTTCATCAGTGATAGAAGGGAGTAGAGGAGGAGGAGGGGAGAGGAGGGGGGAGGAGGAGAAGGAGGAGGAAGAAGAAGAGGAGGAGGAGGACTGTAGGGTCCTTGGTGCTGTCTGAGCTTAGTGATTCTCTTGCAGATGTTTCATTACCCAACTATGTAATTTCATCAGTGATAGAAGGGAGTAGAGGAGGAGGGGGGAGAGGAGGAGAAGAATTGGAGAAGGAGGAGGAGGAGGAGGAGGAGAAGAAGAGGAGGAGGAGGAGGAGGACTGTGGGGTGCTTTGGTGCTCTCTGAGCTTAGTGATTTTCTTGCAGATGTTTCATTACCCAACTAGGGAACGTCCTCAATGTTGGAAGGAAGGCGGGGAGGGGGAGGAGGGGGAGGAGGACTGTGAGGTCCTTAGTTCTCTCTTTGAGCTTGGATGTTTTCTTGCAAATATTTCATTACCCATCTAAGTAAAGTTGAGTGCCTGAGCCATCTTTCTTTTCTCTCCAGTTCCTTGGTGGGCCTTGGTGGTACAATTCATCCCCGTTTACCAGATAAAATAATGAACCTTGCGGGAGAAGAGTAGCTTCTAACCCCTGGTGGAGCTTAGCAGAGCATCTTCTAAGTTCTTGGAACAGGGAGGGAAATGGTTAAACTTTGAGGAAGGACTTCTTATCTGCATGGTTTCCCCAAACTTTGCAAGGGGGCAAGGTGGAACCTCGATGCACCATCTCCCCAGCCTCCTTGTTGTAATCCTTCGACTGCTGGGGCATGTTGATTCCTGAGGGAAGCGTCTTCCCTTCGTTGCAGGAATGTTCTCATGAGGCAACCGACCTCACTCTTCTCCGCCCAAAGAGGAGATGCCGCCTGGCTTTCGGTTGTTTGCTGATCGTATCTCCTGGAGCTGGCTGGGCCAAGCTCAGAGACTTCCGGCTTCCTCTTAATTGGGTTGGATGTTCGGGGTGGCTCCGGAAGAGTTGGTAACGGCAGACACCATGGGGAAGTCTGCCCTACTGGTGACACTGGGGTTCTAGGAGGTTGGATCGTTGCATCCCAACCCTTGTCTGAAACTTGGGTGAGAAGGCCAGAAGGACTACAGGACCAGATGGACCTTCTCTGGTGTCCTCTAGGTTGGGTGTGGAACTCTCCCAGGGAATTCTGGGAGTGGTCCTCTCAGCATATCTGTAGAGTGTCAGATCGATCTGTTAAGTTCATCTCTTGGTGGTCTATCATGGATAGATGAGCATCAACATGGAACAACGGAGTTAGATGTCTTCTAGTCAATGGTGAAATTTTCCCTACCGGTTCTGTGGTTTGGTGGGCGTGGCTTGGGGGAATAATATGATCGTGTGGGCGTGGCTTGGTGGTCATGTGACTGGGATGGGCGTGGCTGCACAACTGACTCACACACAATGCAAAAGCAGCTGGACCTCACACAGAATGGCCCCTGCAACAAGCAGGAACCTCACAGACAATCAGGCACAGCTGATCGTGGGAACTTTTTAAAAACGTTTTTGAAAAATATTTTTTTACTACCGATTCAGGCGAACCGGCCCGAACCGGTAGCATTTCACACCTGCTTCTAGTCCAACCCCCTGCTTGAGCAGAAGACCCTGTCCCATTTCAGACAGATGGTTGTCCCATCTCTTCTTGAAGACCTCCAGTGATGGAGCACCCACAAGTTCTGGAGGCAACTTCTGTTCCACTGGTTGATCGTTCTCACCGTTAGGAAAATCCTCCTTAATTCCAGGTTTCTTCTCTCCTTGATGAGTTTCAGAGGATCAAGACAGTAACCAAGAAGCAGGTGAAACCTATCAAGCTTTTTGTTTGTGGCCTTGCAGAGGCAAATAGTTCCGGGATCCACGTTAAATTTTGGACCACTGGGATGAGATGGAGGTAGAACATTGAATAATGAGGTTGGAAGGGACCTTGAAGGTCTTCTAGTCCAACCTCCTGCTTCAGCATTCCAGACAAGAGGCTGCCCGGTGTCTTCCTAAAAGCCTCCAGTGATGGAGCTCTCACCACTTCTGGTGGCAAGCCGTTCCACTGATTAATTCCATCTTCCAACCGGGCTGAGGTTGAGACATCGCGGATTAAGGCAGTAAGCGCGAGGTCCAGCTGTAAATCTCTTCTCAGGGTGCCGTCATAACTTCGAACAGCCACTAATCGAATGGTTGCAAAACAAGGACCGCCTATCCTTAACCGGCGTGGATCAAATCCACATGTTTCCTAGCTTAGTGTGGTGTACTTTACTCATTGGGTAAGTTTTGGCTTCAGATGCTCATGCGAGCCGAGAAATTTGGTGTCTTCCTTGTTGCATGACCCCCGTTGTCTCTCCTTTCCCCTGGGGTGTCCCAACTGCTTTGATCCCCCCCCCACATTTCTGGTGGGGCTGTTTCCCTTCATTACTCCCCCCTCCCCACACCGTGACTGCTCCATTTACGAACACACAGAGATCGGGAAGAGGAAAGAGACAGACTTTTTGCTGACATACACAAGGCGAACTCAGGGTGCAGCAAAACCGGTCTGACTCCACTCCACCTCTGCCCTCCCCTCCCCCACAACCCCACACACCCCATTTCCCTGCCCCCTTTCTGGTTTGGATTCCTTGATGTAGAGGAGACGTCTAGCAAGAGATCCTATGGGCTTCCCTTGGAGACTGTCACTCTCCTGTGTGGTTAATGGACGGAGGGTGGAATCTAGGCTGCCGGGGGAATTCTGGGAGTTGAAGTCCAGGCATCTTCTGGGCTAGATTACGCATTGCCATTTCTCAAGCTCAGCCACCTAAAGATGGGTGGACTTCAGGAGTGGGTTTCACAGGTTTTTTTACTACCAGTTCTGTGGGCGTGGCTTGTTTTGTGGGCGTGGTGTGGCAGTCATGTGACCGTGTGGGTGTGGTCAACTTGTAAAAGCAACGCTCTTGCTTACCTACCAAAATTTTGGGCTCAATTGTGGTCATTCTTTCTCTTTCCTTTCTTTCCTTCCTTTTTCTTTCTTTCTTTCTTTCTTTCTTTCTTTCTTTCTTTCTTTCTTTCTTTCTTTCCTTCTTTCTTTCTTTCCTTCCTTGTTTCTCTCCTCTTTCTCTTTCCTTCTTTCTCTTTCTTTCTTTCCTTTTTCTTTCTTTCTTGCCTTCCTTCCTTGTCTCTCTCCCTCCTCTTTCTCTTTCTCTTTCCTTCTTTTTCTTTCCTTCCTCTTTCTTTCTTTCTTTTGCTTCTTCCTTGTCAATCTCCCTCCTTCCCTTTTCTTTCTTTCTTTTGCTCCTTCCTTCCTTTCTCTCTCTCCTCTTTCTTTCTCTTTCCTTTTTTCCCTTTCTTTCTTTCCTTTCTCTTTCTTTCTTTCTTTCTTTCTCTCCTTCCTTCCTTCTTTGTCTCTCTCCCTCCTCTTTTTTCTCTTTCTCTTTTCTTCTTTCTCTTTCTTTCCTTCCTTCCTTTTTCTTTCTTTCTTTCTTTTGCTCCTTCCTTCTTTGTCCTTCCTTTCTTTTTCTTTCTCTTTTTTGTTTCTCTCTCTTTTTTCCTTCCTTCCTTCCTTCCTTCCTTCCTTCCTTCCTTCCTTCCTTTCTTTCTTTCTTTCTTCCTTTCTTTCTAAATCACTCTAAGGTTTGATGAAAGCAGTCACAAGCTTAGGGTGAATTAAGTCTTTGTCCAAAACTTAAACCAGGATTCCAACAAAAACCTCTAGGTCAGCATCAAACTCAGGTTTCGGCTTTTAGCCCACCAGCTTCAAAGTTCAGGAGAGACCTGGTCTCCCAATTAAGCCTGGCAATCAGGAAACCATGGGTGTGTCCAGAAGTCCCAGAATTCTCTGCTGCCTGCTTGAGGAATTCTGGGAGTCGAAGTCCACTGCCAAAGTTGAAAAACTCTGTGCTAGATTATGCATCGCTGTTTCTCAGTCCCACCCACTTTAAGATGGGTGGACTTCAACTCCCAGAATTCCCTCCTGTTTGAGGAATTCTGGGAGTTGAAATCCAGCCATTTTCAAGCTCCCAAGGTTGAGAAACACACTTTCTAGAACACCATCTTTTAAATGACAATCTGTCACGTTTTTCTCCCTTCCCATGTCTTGCCAAACTCATCACCCTTCCGAGGTGTATATACGTTTGTTGCTAAAATATATAAGTGCCTATTTTTCTCCTAGAACTTTTCCCCTCTTTATTTTCATTAACTGGGACACTTGTATTTTATTTGCTGGTCAGTAAAGATTGACTTGATTTGACATTTGCCTGTTACTGAGTCCAGTTGGCCTAATGGAACACAATTTGCAATCAGTTTCCCTTAGATGTTATTTGTGTATGTATGTGTGTGGGTATAAGTACACACACACATCTATCTAATCTGTCTGTCTGTCTATCTATCTGTCATCTATCTATCTATCTATCTATCTATCTATCTATCTATCTGTCATCTATCTATCTATACATCCATCCATCCATTCATCCATCCACTCTCTATCATCTGTCTGTTATCTATCTATCTATCTATCTATCTATCTATCTATCTATCTATCTATCTATCTATCTATCTATCTATCTATCTATCAGCAATCTAATCTATTAATCAATCAATCTATCTATCTATCTATCTATCTATCTATCTATCTATCTATCTATCTATCTATCTATCTATCTTCATCATCATCACCTATTAATTTATTTATTGTGGAAATTTTTTGCCCCCTCTCTTGTTTCTAAGTGACTCTGGGCTTACAATGTTAAAATATTGAAATCATCAAACATAAATATACCCAGTAAAATCAGTATACAGGTAGTCCTCAACTTACAAGGACAAAATTTCTGTCGCCAAGTGGGACATTCTTTAAGTGGGTTTTGCCCTGCTTTACTACCTTTCCTTGCCACAGTCGTTAAGTGAATCACTGCAGTTGTTGTTAGTAATGCAGGTTGTTAAGTGAATCTGGCTTCCCCATTGACTTGGGTTGTAAAAAGCTCGCAAAAGGGGATCACGTGGTCCCCAGGACTCTGCGACCGTCATAAATATGAGTCAGTGGCCAAGCGGCTGAATTTTGATTACGTGATCATGCAGATGTTGCCATGGTCATAAGCAGGGCTGGGTTCCTGCTAGTTCTAACCTCTTCTATAGAAGAGGTTCCACAAATCTACCGTGCCATTTAGAACCGTTTCCAGCTCCCTCCCCCTACCCGTCCCCACATCATCAAGATGAAGAGCGAGAGGAGGAATTCTGGGAGTTGAAGTCCACAAGTCTTAAAGCTGTCAAGTTTGAACACCCCTGGGAGTTTTTTCCTAAAGGGTTAGGGGTGCAAGGGTCTTGTAACTTGACAGCTTTAACACTTGCACACTTCAATGCCAGAGTTCCTGAGCCAAAATGACTTGAGGAGGAATTCTGGGAGTTGAAGTCCACAAGTCTTAAAGCTGTCAAGTTTGAACACCCCTGGGGTTTTTTTCCTAAAGGGTTAGGGGTGCAAGGGTCTTGTAACTTGACAGCTTTAAGACTTGCATGCTTCAAATTCTAGAGTTCCTGAGCCAACATTTTGGTTGCTAAGCAAGAGTGTTGTTAAGTGAATTTCACCATATTTTACAAGTTGGCCACGCCCATCCAGTCACATGACTGCCAAGTCACTCCCACCCAGTCACATGGTCAGCAAGCCACTCCCACAAAGCAGGCCACATCTACAGAAGAGGTTCTAAAAAAAATTGAAACCCACCACTGGTCATAAGTCACTTTTTTTCGGTACCATTGCCACTTTGGACGCAATGTTGTAAGTTGAGAACTCCGTATGCCAATCGAATGAAATTGAGATGCACAGACACACAGACACCCACCGACACAAACACACACACACACTGTTTCCGTGTTGTCCACTTCCATTTTCCCTTATTCGTTCGTGAACCGAGATGCAACCTGCAATTTTTGGCAATGCCCAATTGAAGGAAATGCGACGTCGGACTCTACCATTCCCTTCAGGTTGTGCTAAAACCTGCCACCACCTGAGTGAGCTCCATTTGCATCCCCATGGCTCTCCCCACAGGGTTGGCCTTGGAAGTGTGGGGCACCAAACCAAAGGCGGGCCCAGAGATTTGCATAAGACCTGTATATGGCCGTTCATTTGCATGGGCAGGCTCGTAATTTGAATAGGAATGCCATACCTTTCATTCTGTGCCCGGCTTGCCACCTGTGTGGTATGAGCTGTGTGGGCGAGCGCATATCTAGGCCATCTCGCAGCTTTCCTTTAAACCCGAGGTGGGTTGGGTCGGCCGGGTTCTCACAACATGTTTACCCATTAGCCGTTCAGTGAAACCAGTTTTCTTGGTGCACTTGACCTAAACTCTCCGTTTAGGTTGGGTTGAATCCTAAATGTGAAGAGGAAAATGAGGTCAACTCCTCACAGGTTGAACATATCACGGGAAAGTCATAGTTTCTGTAGAGGATGTGATTCATGTGTAGAGTCTGGATGAGGTTATGGGGTCTCTCTAGTCCAGGGACCCAATGGGGTTGATCAGATGCACTCTGGAAGCCATGAGAGGAAGGTGGTGGCCCTCATCTCATATGAAGAACAGTTGCAGGAACTGGGTCTGGCTAGGGAAGAGAAGGACCAGGGGAGACAGGAGAGCATCTTCCAGCATTTGAGGGGCTGCCACAGAGAGGAGGAGGGGGTCGAGCTGTTTTCCATGAAGGCCAGACAAGGAACAATGAATGGAAACTGATCAAGGAGAGATTCAACCTAGAAATAAGGAGGAATTTCCTGACAATCAACCCATGGAAGAGAAGTTGCCTTCAGAAACTGTGGGAGCTTCATCCCTGGAGGCTTTCAAGAAGAGACTGGACTGCCGTCCCTCAGAAATGGTGGAGGGTCTCCTGCTTGGACTAGATGACCTCCAAGGTCCCTTCCAACTCTTAATCTAATCTAACCTCTTGCGGTTCTCCAACTCCAGATTTCAAGCCTGCTACCTAGGAGTCTAGACTACAGGTAGTTCTTGACTTACAACCATATTCCTTTAGTGACCACTCAGATGATTACAACTCCAAAGAAAGTGTGCCATGATTGGTTCTCACACTTATGAGCCTAGATATAGACTAGATATTGAGCCACGGTGGTGCTGTGGTTAGATTGCACTACTGCAGGCTATTTCTGCTCACTGCCGGCTGCCAGAAGTTGGGTAGATCAATTCTCAACAGGCTCAAGGTTGACTCAGCCTTCCGTCCTTCCGAGGTGGGTAAAATGAGGACCCAGATTGTTGGGGGCAAGAGGCTGACTTAAAGAGGGCTGTAAAGGCTTTGTGAAGTGGCATATAAGACTAAGTGCTACTGCTATTGTCCTTCCTTCCTTCCTTCCTTCCTTCCTTCCTTCCTTCCTTCCTTCCTTCCTTCCTTCCTTCCTTCCTTCCTTCCTTCTTCTTAAAGGTTGACTCAGTCTTCCGTCCTTCCAAGATGGGTAAAATGAGGACCCAGATTTTTGGGGGAAAGAAGCTGACTCTGAAAACTGCTTAGAGAGGGCTGGAAAGCACTGTGAAGCAGGATGTGTCTAAGTGTTATTCCTTCCTTCCTTCCTTCCTTCCTTCCTTCCTTTCTTCCTCCCTCCCTCCCTCCCTCCCTCCCTCCCTCCTAAAGGTTGACTCAGCCTTCCATCCTTCCAATGTGGTAAAATGAGGACCCAGATTGTTGGGGGTGAAAGGCTGACTCTGTAAACTGCTTAGAGGGGGCTGTAAAAGCTCTGTGAAGCGGGATATAAGTCTAAGGCCTAAGTACCATTATGACCGTTGTACCATCTTCAAGGTCACATGATCAAAATCTGGGCACTTGGGCATATTTTACGATGGTCACAGCATCCTGGGGCCCATGGATCCCCACTTGTGACCGTCGACAAACGAAGTCAATGGAGGAAGCTGGATTCACTCAACCACAGTGATTCACTTAACAACCGTAGCAGACAAGGTCATAAAACTGGACACAACTCTGTTAACAACCACTTTGCTGAACAACAGAAATTCTGGTCCCGATTGTCATCATAAGTCAAGGATTACCCATGTTCTTTATGTGCCAAAGCAAATTTCCTAATGCTTGGAATCTCGGTGTCACCTGAGCAGAAGTCTGAGTTTTGCTGATATTTGTCCTGAATACTTTAGAGATATGATTCGTTGTTGTTGTTGTTGTGTGTCTCTTGTTCTTCAATGTGTGGGCTGCCCAGAGGCAAGACACAAGTGCCGTTGGAACAGAAGTTGCCTTCGGAAGTTGTGGGAGGTTCATCCCTGAAGGCTTTCGAGAAGAGACTGGACTGCCATCTGTCAGAAATGGTGTCAGGTCTCCTGCTTGGGCGAGGTTGGATTAGATGACCTCCAAGGTCCCTTCCAACTGTGTTATTCCGTTGATTTGTGCTGAAATTATATATGTATACATATGTATGGTGCAGGTATATATTTTGGTCACCACACTATAAAAAAGAGGTTGAGACTCTAGAAAGAGTGCAGAGAAGAGCAACCAGGATAATGGGGGGACTGGAGGCTCAAACAGACGATGGACGGTTGCAGGAACTGGGCCTGGCTGGTCTAGGGAAGAGAAGGACCAGGGGAGACAGGAGAGCATCTTCCAATATTTGAGGGGCTGCCACAAAGAGGAGTTAGGGGGTCAAGCTATTCTCCAAAGCTCCTGAAGGCCAGAGAAGGAACAATGGATGGAAACTGACCAAGGAGAGATTCAATCTGGAAATAAGGAGGCATTTTCTGACTCACTGTCAGAAAACAATCAACCCATGGAACAGAAGTTGCCTTCAGAAGTTGTAGGAGCTTCATCCCTGGAAGCTTTCAAGAAGAGACTGGACTGCCCTCTGTCAGAAATGGTTGGGTTGGACTAGATGACCTGCAAGGTCCCTTCCAACTCCGTTAATCTGTAAAAGATATTAAAACTCTAGAAAGAGGGCAGAGAAGAGCAACCAGGATGATGAGGGGACTGGAGGCTCAAACAGATGATGGACGGTTGCAGGAACTGGGCCTGGCTAGTCTAGGGAAGAGAAGGACCAGGGGAGACAGGAGAGCATCTTCCAATATTTGAGGGGCTGCCCCAGAGAGGAGGAAGGGGGTCAAGCTCTTCTCCAAAGCCCCTGAAGGCCAGAGAAGGAAGAACGGATGGAAACTGACCAAGGAGAGATTCAACCTGGAAATAAGGAGGAATTTCCTGACAGTGAGAACAATCAACCCATGGACCAGAAGTTTCATTCGGAAGTTGTGGGAGCTTCATCCTTGGAGGCTTTCAAGAAGAGACTGGACTGCCATCTATCAGAAATGGTGTAGGGTCTCCTGCTTGAGTGGGAAGTTGGACTAGATGACCTCCAAAGCCCCTCCCAACTCTGTCAATCTGTTAAATCTGTAAATGCAGGACCTTACTTTTCTCACTCCTGACTTGCCCTTGGTGGGATAGGGCCCACTGTCTGTGGAGAATCTCAGTCATCCAGGTCCTGGTTGACCCAAACGGGACTTTCTTTTGAAGACGTTTTGCTTCTCAATCCCAAAAGCCCAGGATGCTGCAACCATCAGAAATACATGCCGGTTGCCAAGCAACCATAATTTGACCACATGAGATGCTGCGAACAGTCACATGTGCAAGAACAGGTCATAAGTCCCTTTCTTCAGTTTTGTTTTAATTTAACAAATGGATATGTCAAGAAGTATCTGTAATCTAGACTCATAGGTAGCACACTTGAAATCTGGGCTGGAGACCACAAGGGATAAGGACTACCATCTTCCTCTTGAGTTTAGAATAGAATATGGAATGGAATGGAAACGGAATGGAATAGAATAGAATAGAATAGAATAGAATAGAATAGCATGCGGAAGGGACCTTGGAGAATAGAATAGAATAATAATAGTAATAGAATAATAATTGCTTATTAGCTTGCAAGGTGCATCTGATCAACCACGAGACTAGAGATACCCATAGTCTTATCCAGTCTCCATGCATGAGTCACATCGTCTGTTGAAACCATGACTTCCCCATGAGACGTCAATTTGCACATTTTTGACACATAAAGCCCAAGCAAAGAAGTTTCTTGAATGAGAAGCAAAACATATTTAAAGCCTTAGTAAGACCACACCTAGAGTACCGATCTAGTTTTGGTCACCACATTGTAAAAAAAAATGGTTGAGACTCTAGAAAGAGGGCAGAGAAGAGCAACCAGGATGGTGGGGGGACTGGAGGCTCAAACAGACGATGAACGGTTGCAGGAATTGGGCATGGCTAGTCTGCGGAACAGAAGGACCAGGAGAGCATCTTCCAATATTTGAGGGGCTGCCCCAGAGAGGAGGAAGGGAGTCAAGCTGTTCTCCAAACCACCTGAAGGCCAGAGAAGGAAGAATGGATGGAAACTGACCAAGGAGAGATTCAACCTGGAAAGAAGGAAGAAGAACAATCAACCCATGGAAGAGAAGTTGCCTTTGGAAGTTGTGGGAGCTTCATCACTTTCAGGAAGAGACCGCCATCTGTCAGAAATGGTGTAGGGTCTCCTGCTTGGGTGGGTGGGTTGGACTAGATGACCTACAAGATCCCTTCCAACTTTGTCAAATCTGTTAATCTTCCAGCAAAGCCAAAATCCACTTGCCTTTTGGGATATTGTTTCTTCTATTTTCCTCTCTTGCATGCCCCCGAACCCCTAAAAAAAAGCAAATTCTGCCATTGATTGCAAACTCCGCTTATTCTGAGCTTTTGCCTTCCTAACCCCCCCATCCTTACAGCTTCGGGCTGTTTGCTGATTTCTCTGATTGGGTTTTATATCCTTCTTTCAATCTTTTCAACTTCTCCAAATCCCCCAGCTGTTTCCTTTTCTCTCTGGGATTATGTTTGTTTGGGCTTGAAACATTTCACTTGAGGGGTTTCCTAACCTCTGAACTGGTTCTTCCCTTCAAGATTTCCACCCGTGCAATGCAACTGCTATTGTCTCCCTTAGCTGAGTGATGGGGAAACTGTGACACACATGTCAAAGGTGACACGCTGTAATATTTTTGGGTGACACACCAGCAATCACCAACACGCAATAACAACAATTCTCATAAGCCTACCCTGTCCTTGTGCAATCTTGGGTGGCTCTAGAAGCCACGTGACAAGGGGGCAGCCTTCGCAAGCCGCACTAGGGAACTCTTTAACAGATTAACAGAGTTGGAAGGGGCCTTGTAGGTCATCTAGTCCAACCCCCCTGCCCAAGCCGGAGACCCTACACCATTTCTGACAGGGCAGTCCAGTCTCTTCTTGAAAGCCTCCAGGGATGAAGCTCCCACAACCTCCGAAGGCAACCTCTGTTTCAATGAATATAGATTAACAGAGTTGGAAGGGACCTTGGAGGTCACCTAGTCCAACCCCCACCCAACCAGGAGACCCTACACCATTTCTGACAGAGGGCAGTCCAGTCTCTTCTTGAAAGCCTCCAGGGATGAAGCTCCCACAACTTCTGAATCCATGCTATACAGCTGAAGTCCTAAAGTTGCCAAGGTTGGAGGCCACTGCTATACAGCATAAAATTTAAAACCTGAGCTACAAAATTAAAAACATTCACAAGTTAAACAAATCTTGCCTTAGAAGCTAGCAACATTAATTGCATTCTGTTGCCTTATTGTGAGGTACTTAAGTGTACATCGATCAGGATGAAAACAGGATTTATATATGAGAAATTCGGCATTTTACAAATTTTGCACAGGCCAAACATGAACGGTTCAGCCATCACTCTCTGAGCTGTTTGGGATAATCTATCTTGAAATCTAACACACTAATCGCATTGCTTTCACTTCTCCGTCTCTAAAGCGTGGAGAATTTTCGCATCCCTCCCTCCCACGTCCTACGACAGCATCGTTTCCTCCGCCATTCCTTTTTTTTAATAGTTTTTATTAAACATTTTAACCTTTAAAACCAGGGGGGTAACAAATACGGGGAAAACAAGACACACATAACAATATAAAATAGTTTTACAGCCTTCTGTATGGGCATTTATAGTTCCTTCCCACACCTCCTAAAGGATGCGGTGGTGAGACCCCTCCTGAAGAAACCTTCTCTGGATCCAGCCATTTTGAATAACTATCATCCAGTCTCCAACCTCCCCTTCGTAGGGAAGGTTGTTGAGAAAGTGGTGGCCTTTCAACTCCGACGGACCTTGGATGAAACCGATTATCTGGATTCCTTTCAGTCGGGTTTCAGGCCTGGCTACAGCACGGAAACTGCTTTGGTTGCGCTGATCGATGATCTCTGGTGAGCCAAGGATAGGGGTCATTCCTCTATCCTTGTGCTTCTTGACCTCTCAGCGGCCTTCGATACCATCGACCATGGTATCCTTCTGTGACGGTTGCGGGAGGTGGGAGTGGGAGGCACCGTTCATCGGTGGTTCTCCTACCTCTCGGACAGGTCGCAGTCGGTGTTGGTTGGAGGGCAGAGATCGACCCCTAGGCCCCTCAATTATGGGGTGCCGCAGGGTTCGGTCCTGTCCCCCCTCTTATTTAACATCTACATGAAGCCACTGGGTGAGATCATACAGCAGCACGGGATTAAATACCACCAATACGTGGACGATACGCAACTGTATCTGTCCGCTCCGTGCCAACTCAGTGAAGCGGTAGAAGTGATGTGCCAGTGCTTGGAGGCTGTTAGGGTCTGGATGGGAACGAACAAGCTTGCACTCAATCCCGACAAGACCGAGTGGCTATTGATGTTCCCTCCCAAAGATGGTCCAGCTATTCCATCTCTTAGCCTGGGGGGTGAAATTATACGCCCCTCAGAGAGGGTTCGCAATTTGGGAGTCCTCCTGGATCCGCAGCTGACGTTAGAACATCATTTGTCGGCTGTGACCAGGGGGACCTTTGCCCAGGTTCGCCTGGTGCACCAATTGTGACCCTATCTGGACCAGAAGGCCCTTTGGATGGTCACTCACGCCCTCGTCACCTCAAGACTGGATTACTGTAACGCGCTCTACATGGGGCAGCCCTTGAAGAGCATTCGGAGACTTCAGCTTGTCCAGAATGCAGCCGCGCGAGCGATTATGGGTGCACCTCGGTACACCCACGTTACACCTATCCTCCGCGAGCTGCACTGGCTTCCCATTGGTCTCCGGACATGCTTCAAAGTGCTAGTCGTTACTTTTAAAGCCCTACATTGTATTGGACCTGGCTACTTGAGAGACCGCCTCCTGCCAATTACCTCCCAGAGACCTATTAGATCGCAGAGACTAGGCCTCCTCCGGATTCCATCTGTCGGCCAATGTCGGTTGGCGACTCCCCGGGGAAGAGCCTTTTCTGTAGCTGCTCCGGCCCTATGGAATGATCTCCCCGTGGAGATCCGGACCCTCACTACCCTTCCGGCTTTCCGTAAAGCAACCAAGACCTGGCTATTCCGGCAGGCCTGGGGCTGTTGATTTTGTCCAGCCCCATCCTAAGTTGTGAATGTTGTGGATCTTTTAACATTGTCTTGTTTTTGTAGGTCCTTCCCTTTCCTTTTTTTTACTTGTAAGCCGCCCTGAGTCTCTTTGAGAGTGGGCGGCATACAAATTAAATAGATAGATAGATAGATAGATAGATAGATAGATAGATAGATAGATAGATAGATAGATAGATAGATAGATAGATAAATATTCTACGTTGCCTTCCTATCCATTTTAACATCTGTAATAGTGTAATAACAGTTGTACTCACAGTAGTAACAATAATAATTTGTTCATATTACCATTATATTTACATTGTGGTCAGTACTTTAAGTTTGATAGTAATTAGTAACTGGTTAATTTTTATTTAATACTAGTTTAGAAAAAGCAAAAAGAAAAAGACTTCTATTTCCTGTTTTCTAGCCACTTATACATTCTATCCCATATTTTATAATAATCTGATTCTTCTCTTTTCTTTTAACTTATGGGGTCATTGTGTCCGTCTCTGCACATTTGAGTACCTTTCTAATTATTGTTTCGTCTGGGGGTGTATTGATTTCTTTCCAGTTTTGTGAGAAAGAAATCCTAGCTGCAGTGGGTAGGTGTAGTATTATGTATTGAAATTTTTTGCCCATTTTCGGGTCTAATATTCCTAATAAGAACAATTCTGGTTTCAGTTCTATCTTTTGCACCGTAATTTCTTCCAACCGTTTCTGAATTTTACACCAGTCCTCTGCCGTTCCTTGTAGCATCATCACTGCTCCCCTAAATTCCTCCTCTGCCTTTTGCACAATGAAAACTTCTGCAAAGCAGAACATATAAAATGCCAGAGTGGATGGGAGATCTCCTAGTCCAATTTCTGTTTGGCTTACGACAATATATGAGCCGAGGTGGCGCAGTGGTGAGAGTGCAGTACTGCAGGCCACTTGTGCTGACTGCCTGCAATTTGGCAGTTCGAATCTCACCAGGATCAAGGTTGACTCAGCCTTCCGAGGTGGGTGAAATAAGGACCCAGATTGTTGGGGGGCAAGAAGCTGACTCTGTAAACCGCTTAGATTCTTCTTAAAAATCTCCAGTGATGGAGCGCTCACGACTTGTGGTGGCAAGCTGGATAATTGTCCTCGCTGTTAGGAAGTTTCTCCTTAATTCTAAGTTACTTCTCTCCTTAATTAGTTTCCATCTATTGATTCTTGTCCTTCCTTCTGATGCTTTGAACAATAGTTTGACTCCCTCTTCTTCTTTGGGGCAGCCCCTCAAATATTGGAAGACTGCTCTCCTGTCACCCTTGGTCCTTCTTTTTTATCAGATACTCAATTCCTGCAACCGTTCTTGACACGTTTCTCTGCCTTCTTTCTAGAGTCTCTACAACTTTTTTGTAGACTTTTGCACACATGGGAAAGTTGTTGGATCTGTTTTGTGCCACAGAGTCGGATTCCCAGTTGATGTGGTTCAAATCAGGGGTGAAATCCAGCAGGTTCTGGAGAACCAGTAGTGGAAATTTTGAGTAGTTCGGAGAACCGGCAAATGCCACCTCTGGATGGCCACGCCCCATCTACTCTCTGCCTCCCGAGTCCCAGCTGATCAGGAGGGAATGGGGATTTTGCAGTATCCTTCCCCTGCCACGCCCAGCAAACCACGCCCAGCAAACCATGCCCGGTAGTAAAAAATTTGAATTTTACCACTGGTTCAAATCTTCCGTTATCACAATGGGGTATTTCCTGGGCATTTCAGCCATCTGGATTATGCCTTCATGTATGCAGATAATTCTTTTTTTTTCCACAAAGTTTTTTTATTTTTCATAACATATAATAGTATGTATACTATTACATAGCCAACATTGTATTGTATTATTAAATGTTTATATCAATTCATCTTACCACGAACTTGCCAAAAGAAATGGGGGGAAACCCCCAGTTATTGACTCTGCTGCTCTCCATACACTATATTGATGCGTTCACTTTCTTTTCCCTCTCTCATCCCCCTCCCTACCTCCTTTCTTCTCTCTGCCCTCCTTCCCTTCTCTACTTCCCCTTCCTCTCTCCTACTCCACTCTCCCCGTTCCACCCCTCATTTCTCTCCTCCTCTACCCCCTCCTACCCTCTCGCCTTCCCTTACCTCTCTCCTTTTCTTCCCACTCTTCATCTCGTTTGCTTGGTGTGTTTCAGCTTCTGAGCAAGCTCCATTTTATACAATACAATACAATAGCAGAGGTGAAAGGGACCTTGGAGGTCTTCTAGTCCAACCCCCTGCCTAGGCAGGAAACCCTATACTGTTTCAGACAAATGGCTATCCAACATCTTCTTAAAAACGTCCAGTGTTGATGGTTTCGTTTGGTCACCATTTGAAGTTACAACGCCCCTGAAAAAAGTAACTTATGACCGATCTTCACACTTATAACCATTTCAGCCTCCCTAAAGGCATGTGGACAAAATCAGGGAGCTTGGCAACCAGAATTTATTTAATAATTGTGGCTGTGTCCCACAATCGTTATGTTCATCGCCCATTTCTGACCTGATCCCAGCCGGCTTCCAGTAAACGAATCGATGCAGGAAGCTGGTTTAACTTAATGACCATGTGAGTCCCTTAGCAACGGCAGTGATTTGCTTAACTACTATGGCAAAAAAAAAGATTGCAAATTTCAGCATAACTCATTTCATAACCACCTTGCTTAGCGACGGAAACTCCGGTCTCTTGTGGTTGTGAGTTGAGGACTGTCTGTATTTTCTTTCTTTTTTTTAAATAAAATTTTTATTTTCAGACAAACACAAACACACAACACATATACCATAATAGCCTTTTCCACTACACACAGTGTGTCGATTGGTTACAAAGTCTTCCTATGTCCTTTCCGTAATCCTCACTTGAGTTTTATCAAAATTCACATATTGACAATCAAGATATCTTTGTTATTATGCTGCCTCCTATTCTAAGTCATTCACTCATTTTAGCATTGATAACATTCTCTAGTAGTTTCCAATTCCATGTTTTTCCCCCATTGTTAGCATCATCAATCTAATATACATGTATACAAATTGTTATGATTATTAAACATCCATTAAGCCCAGCTATTATTACATCCTTTCAACATAAGGCTGCATATTACATTTGAGTAAATTTATATTATAACACTGTCTGTATTTTCTGATGGACTGTTGTTCCCACTCACAGCAGTGTTAATTATTGTTTCCCCCCCCCCCCCCTTGATTTCCACCCAGACAGGGCAGGGCCGGAATTTCACCCCTGATGTCATAAATTTCCATACAGGAGTTGTCCTTTATGTGCAATGCAACAATTCCACCTCCTCTTTTGCTGACTCCGCTCCTTTGGCGCGGATTACATCCTCCCAGGAGTACATACTAAGAGGAGCAGGGACCTACCAGGTTTCACAACAGCCAGCACATCACAGCTGCCGCACCATATTAGGGCTTTCGCTTCTCCCTGAGTAAGAAGCTTGAGTTGTGACTCAAAACGCTGTTGCCAAAGGCATGAGCTGAGGGGAGGGGGTCACCCAGAATACAAGAAAAATGGATGTTATAAGGACTCCTGCCTTGGGCTAGGCTAGATGACCTCTCGAGATCCCTTCCAGCCTAGGATTCTATGCTTTTAGATAGCTTAGGAAAGTAGGAATCCATATGTTGGTACTAGAGGTGTGGTAATCCTGGAGGCATGGAGGAAAGGAGACCTCGTTAGAGATTAGCAGAGTTGGAAGGGACCTTGTAGGTCATCTAGTCCAACCCTCTGCCCAAGCAGAAGACCCTAGGCCAGTGATGGTGAAGCTTTTCAGCACCCTAAATACAGCCTGGAAAACGGCCTGGAAAAATGGCCTGTTTTTTGGCCGTTTTCAGTCCGTTTTCCAGCTCCTATGGAGACCAGAAGAGCAGCCAGAGATGGCATTTATGCCCACAGAGAGCTCTGTGCATGCCACCTCTGGTGCATTACGGCCCTACACCAGTTCTGACAAATGGCACTCCACTCTGTTCTTGAGAGCCTCCAGTAAGCGGAAAACAGAAAAGAAAATATTAAATATATAAGTATATATTCAAGAGCAAGATATAAAGGGGGGGGACACATAACTAGGATAGATTAGCGAAGGTAAGGGAATAAGAAATGATACTAAATTATATTTGGGTTGGGGGAAATACCATCCCAAGGAAGTATAAACTGAGTTTTGAAATATACACCAACAATAATAGAATAAGAAAGGGAGAGAGGAGGAGAGAATGAAAGGAAGACAGGGGAAAGAAGAGGTAAGGAGAGGAGGATGGAAGGAAGAGGAAGAGGAGGGTAGGAAGGGGAAGAGGAAGAGTAGGAGAAAGGTAAGGGAAAAACGAAGGGGAAGGAGAGGAGGAGGGAAGAAAGTAGAGAAGGGAGGGAGAAAAGGGAGAGAGGAGGAGAGAATGAAAGGAAGACAGGGAAAGAAGAAAGAGGTAAGGAGAGGAAGGTGGAAGGGAGAGAAAGAGAAGGAGAGAGGGTAGGAAGGGGAAGAGGAAGAGTAGGAGTAGGGGAGAGGGAAGGGAAGAAGGAAGGGGAAGGAGAGGAGGAAGGAAGAAAGTAGAGAAGGGAGGGAGAGAGAAAAGAAAGGGAAAACAAGGAGGTGTTAAAACAGGTGGAAGGGATGGCAAATAAAGCAACCCAAAATGTACATTACAACCTATTAAATGAAATAATAAATGTATAAGAATGATAAATGTAAAGAAAAATAACAATGTGAATGTATACTTAAAATGGTATGTAAGAGAATTAAAAATAATTTAAAAAATCAGCAGGGTGGGGGGGTAGAAAGTATCCAGTAAGCTAGAAAAATGTGGTTTTTAGACATTATCACCCCCAGGTGGATTTTTAACTGGCTGACCTACCACACTCAGCATTGGACTAGATGACCTTCAAGGTCCCTTCCCTTTATTCTGTTAAATAGTAACATGTTGTCCTTAATGGGTCTACATCCACATGGAGGGAAGTAAGCAGTGGGGTACCACAATGTTCTGTTTGGGGCCCAGGACTCTTCTATATCTTCATAAATAACTTAGATGAGGGAATAGAGGGAAACTTAACCAAATTTGCAGATGATACTAAGCTGGCAGGAATAGCCAACACCCGAGAAGATGATCTAGAAGGATCTTGACAGACTTGAATCCTGGACCCTATCTAACAAAATGAAATTGAGTGTAGATAAAAAAATAAAGTTTGACATTTAGGCAAGAAAAACGAAATGTGCAGGTACAGTATAGGTGGTACCTTGCTCAACAGGAGTAACTGTGAGGGGGATCTTGGGGTCCTAGTGGAGAACCATTTAAATCGGAGCCAGCCGTGGGCAGCAGCTGCCAAAAAAGCCAACACAGTTCTAGGCTGCATCAACAGAGGGAGAGAATCAAGATCACGTGAAGGGTTAAGACCAGTTGTTGAAATTTTGGAAAGAGTGCAGAGAAGAGCAACCAGGATGATGAGGGGACTGGAGGCTCAAACATACGATGAACGGTTGCAGGAACTGGGCGTGGCTAGTCTAGGGAAGAGAAGGACCAGGGGAGACAGGAGAGCATCTTCCAGTATTTGAGGGGCTGCCACAGAGAGGAGTTAGGGGGTCAAGCTATTCTCCAAAGCCCCTAAAGGCCAGATGAGGAACAATGGATGGAAACTGACCAGGGAGAGATTCAACCTGGAAATAAGGAGGAATTTCCTGACAATCAACCCATGGAAGAGAAGTTGCCTTCGGAAGTTGTGGGAGCTTCATCCCTGGAGACTTTCAAGAAGAGACTGGACTGCCCTCTGTCAGAAATGGTGTAGGGTCTCCTGCTTGGCCAGGGATTGAACTAGTTGACCTAGTCTAGAGAAAAGGACGACCAGGGGAGACAGGAGAGCAGTCTTCCAATATCTCAGGGGCTGCCACAAAGAAGAAGGAGTCAAGCTATTCTCAAAGGCACCTGAGGGCAGAACAAGAAGCAATGGGTGGAAACTGATCAAGGAGAAAAGCAACTTAGAACTAAGGAGAAATTTCCTGACAGCGAGAACAATTAACCAGTGGAACTACCTGCCTCCAGAAGTTGTGAATGCCCCAACACTGGAAGTCTTTAAGAAGATGCTGGATAGGCATTTGTCTGAAATGGCATAAGATTTCCTGCCTGAGCAGTGGGATTGGACTAGAAGACCTCCAAGGTCCCTTCCGACTCTGTTATTACTCTGTTATCCTGAATGAGAGATAAATTGGTAGTAAAACTGTGCAACTTTCTGACTGAACTGGATGACCTTGAGCCAGTCACTTTTCCTCAGCCGAAACCCCCCCCCCCCCCGGATTGTTCTTGTGGGGAAAATGGGAGGAAGGTTTATTGGATAGGTTCACGGTCTTCAGTTATTTGTAAAAAATTAAGGAAGGAAGGAAGGAAGGAAGGAAGGAAGGAAGGAAGGAAGGAAGGAAGGAAGGAAGGAAGGAAAGGGGAGAGAGGGGGAAGAAAGGAAGTGGAAAGAGAGAAGGAAAGGAAGGAAAGAAAGAAAGAGAGAGAGAAAGAAAGAAAGAAAGAAAGAAAGAAAGAAGAGGGAGGGAAGCAGGGAAAGAGGGAAGGAGCGAGAGAGTGGTGAAAGAAGGAAGGAAAAAGAGAAGGAAAAAGAAAGGATGGAAAGAAAGAAAGGGAGGGAAGAAAGGAGGGAAGCAGGGAAAGAGGGAGGGAAGGAGTGAGAGAGTGGGGAAGGAAGGAAAAAGAAAGGATGGAAAGAAAGGGAGGGAGGGAGGGAAGGAGGGAAGCAGGGAAAGAGGGAGGGAAGGAGCGGGAGAGTGGAGAAGGAAGGAAGGAGAAAGAGAAGAAAAAGAAAGGATGGAAAGAAAGAAAGAGGAGGGAGGGAGGGAAGAAGGGAGGGGGCAAGGAAGGAAGGAAAGAAGGAAGGAAGGATGGAGAAAGAAGGAAGGAAAAAGAAAGGAAGGAAAAAAGAAAAAGAGAGGAAGGAAAGAAAGAGAAAGGAAGGAAGGAAGAAAAAAAGAAAAGAACTCCTGTAATGTCTCTGAGAACCAGTCTGAGTCTCTGGCAGAGCCACAGCACAGTTGTGCAGCCACTATTTGCATTGTGCACAAAGAAACAACACTTGCTTTCTTCGGCTCTTCGTGGCGAGTGCGAGTCTCTTTCTGTCTCCTTTGTGTGTCCTGGGGCCCCTTCTGAGCCAGCAGCCGGGATCTCTGACCTCTTGCACCCCACTGCCAGGGCCATGGGATGCCAAGTGGGGCAGAGGAGGGGCCCAGGACGAGGGAGGATGCTGAGTTCATCCCCTACACCAATCCATTCAGCCACCCAGTGCGCCAAGCCTTGCTTTATGCCCTCCGATGAGTCACCGGGAAGGGATTGAGCAGCCTTAAGCCTCCTAATTCATGTAAACTCAGCCTCAAACTCTTGGCTTCCCCCCCTTCCGCACCATTCTATCTTCCCTCTATTGTTCTCCAGGTCTTCCCAGAAAGCCTTGCTCTGCCTCTACCCCCCCCCCCTTTTCCCCTATTTGGGGAGGGGGGCTGTTATTGTAAAACTAAACGGATAAGAGATGTACCTCCAAAAATGCAGCCCTAAGAGAAGAATAACATCAAAATAAAGGTTCCCCATGCACATCTGTGCTTGTCGTTCCCGACTCTAGGGGGCGCTGCTCATCTCCGTTTCAAAGCCCAAGAGCCAGCACTGTCCAAAGACGTCTCCATGGTCATGTGGCCGGCACGACTCAACTCCCCCGAAGGCGCACGGAATGCTGTTCCCTTCCCACCAAAGGTGGTTCCTGTTTTTCTACTTGCATTTTTTACGTGCTTCGGAACTGCTAGGTTGGCCGAAGCTGGGACAAGCAACGGGAGCTCACTCCGTTAATGCAGCACTGGGGATTCGAACTGCCGAACTGTCGGCCTTTCTGATCGACAAGCTCAGCATCTTAGACACCTAATCAAAATCATAAGAAGGGCTAGTACCCCTTTGCCCCTCCCTGGTGAGACTCAGGGAAGAGGGCAGAGAAGAGCAACCAAGAGGATTAGGGGACTGGAGACTGAAGAGCAGTGGTGGCACAGTGGTTAGAATGCAGGTTAACTCATTGCTCACTCCAAGAGTTCGATCCTGACCGGCTCAAGGTCGACTCAGCCTTCCGTCCTTCCAAGGTTGGTAAAATGAGGACTCAAATTATTGGGGGCACTATGAAGCGGTATATAAATCTAAGATGATTAAGGAAACAGAAGAAGGACATTGAGATTACATGAGAGATCTTATAAGCAAGGAGTTGCTAAGAGGAGTCCATACAAAGTTGATTAAGGAGATGATTAGAGGACTGACACCACAAATGGCAGAAGATATGAGACTGTTTTGCTATTGGAAAGATAGAGGCTGATAGATGGAAGAGTATAATTTAAAACTAGTTAAACTTAGTGAAATTTAGTGACAATAAATATAGTTAAATAAATAATTGATAATGTTACTAATGTATACAATGTGTAGTGTCATGATGAGTAATAATTGGATATGAATATTGAATGGTATCCACGAAAGGAAGATTAGAAATCCCTTTGGATTATATATAAAGGTAAAAAAAGAACTAAAAGTTAGATACAGTTAAAGTTTTGATTATTAGGGGGAAAATGTTATGATACAGGATATAGTTAAATAAAGGAGGGATGAGGATAACAACATATATATAGATATGGGCATAATATAAGAAAACTGGATATTAATTATAAACAGTGATTTGGAAAGGAGGATTAGAAAATTTTGTTATTAAATGTTATGGATGTTTAGCTAGAATAGGACATAAGGATTCAGTGTTAATGGAGGATTTTAGAAATATTAAATGAAATGCCAGTATGTGGTTATGTATTAAATCTTGGTATATTTTATAATGAAGTATGTTTAAACAATTATAGTCAAATGAAAATGGAGATATGACGATGGTAACATGTATAAATATCTGAGTTAAAATACTTGAGTTAATATGAATTATGTTTGTTGACTGTGGAAGAGATGCACGAAAGTGTTTTTGTAACCAACTGATACACTTTCTACAGCAGGTAAAGAAGGATGTTGTGTTTGTTTTGAAAATTAAAAATAAAAAAATAGGTTTGTAGGTCATCTAGTCCACCCCCCCCCCCCACCCAAGCGGGAGACCCTACACCATTTATGGCAGATGACCGTCCAAGTCTCTTCTTGAAAGCCTCCAGTGATGAAGCTCCCACAACTTCCAAAGGCAACTTCTGTTCCATGGGTTGATTGTTCTCCCTGTCAGGAAATTCCTCCTTATTTCCAGGTTGAATCTCTCCTTGGTCTGTTTCCATCCATTCTTCCTTCTCTAGTCTTTTGGTGCTTTGGAGAATAGCCTGACCTTCCTCCTCTCTGTGGCAGCCGCATAAATATTGGAAGATGCTCTCCTGTCTCTCCTGGTCCTTCTCTTCCCTAGACTAGCCAGGCCCAGTTCCTGCAACCATCCATTGTATGTTTGAGCCTCCAGGCCCCCCCATTATCCTGGTTGCTCTCCTCTGCACTCTTTCTAGAGTCTCAACATACTTTACAGATTAACAGAGTCAGAAGGGACCTTGAAGGTCATCTAGTCCAACCCCCCACCCAAGCAGGAGACCCTACACCCTTTCTGACAGGTGGCAGTCCCCTCTCTTCTTGAAAGCCTCCAGGGATGAAGCTCCCACAACTTCCGAAGGCAACTTCTGTTCCGTGGGTTGATTGTTCTCCCTGTCAGGAAATTCCTCCTTATTTCCAGGTTGAATCTCTCCTTGGTCAGTTTCCATCCATTCTTCCTTCTCTGGCCTTTAGGGGCTTTGGAGAATAGCTTGACCCCCTTCTTCCTCTCTGGGGCAGCCCCTCAAATATTGGAAGATGCTCTCCTGTCTCCCCTGGTCCTTCTCTTCCCTAGATCAGCCGGGCCAAGTTCCTGCAACCGTCTATCGGATGTTAGAGCCTCCAGTCCTCTCATCATCCTGGTTGCTTTTCTCTGCACTTTTTAATAGTGTGGTAAGCAAAACTGGATGCAGTATTCTAGGTTTGGTCTTGGGGTTGGACTAAAAGACCTTTAAGGTCTCTTCCAATTCTGTTATCCTGTTACTCTGTTTGCAAAGCTCTTGCGCAGATAATCCTCGACTTACAACCACCGTTGAGTCCACCATTCTTGTTGCTAATCAAGGTTTTTGTCCCATTTTAATACCTTTCTCACCACAGTCATTAAGTAAATCGCTTCAGTTCTTAAGTTAGTACTGGGGTTGCTAAATGAATCTCACTTCCTCCTTGCTCGTCAGAAGGTCACAAAAGGAGACCCCAGGATACTTCAACCGCCATAAATATGAGTCAGTTGCCAAGCGGCTGAATTTTGATCAGAGGACCATGCTGCAATGGTCAGATGTGTGAAAAAGTCTCTTTTCCCAGGAATTTTATAACTTTGAACGGTCATTCAATGAATGGTCGCAAGGGGTGAGCTCTCTGTATTTTGGTCACCTGACTGAGGGGGAAGCTGGGAGTGAGGATCAGTGGTCAGTCCTTTTTTTCAGTGCCATTGTAACTGTGAACTGTTGCTAAACACGTGGCCGTAAACCGAGGACTAATTGTAATCTTAGCCAACATATTATATAATTTCCCTTGGGGCAGAGATTAATTCAAAATAAAGGTCTCCTTGGCAGAGGGAAGAGGCCAGGTTTCCACTGGCATTGAAAGTAGCACAATCCCCACCCCCACCCCTGTTGGAGGCTGTAAGCCTTCAGGCCCCCTGCCAACCCACCCTGCATTTTGCAGCCATGCTGGCACTGATGATGTTACCTAGCTGGGTAATAAAACGTCTGCAAGAAAACAACCAAGCTCAGAAAGCACTAAGGACTCCAGAGTCCTTTTCCTCCCCCTCTCTTACAAAGCCCTCCCTTGTAGCACTGATAATGTTCCCTAGTTGGGTCATGAAACGTCTGCAAGAAAACCACTAAATTCAGAAACCACCAAGGATCCCACAGTACTACTCCTCCTCCTTCGTTCTTCTTCTTCCTTTCTCTCCTTTCTTCTTCTCACTCTTCCTCCTCCCCCTTTCTTCCTCCTCCTCCTCCTTTCTTCTTCCTCCTCCTCCTCCTCCTTTCTTCTTCTTCCTCTTCCTTTCTTCTTCTTCCTCCTCCTTTCTTCTTCCTCATCCTTTCTTCTTCCTCATCCTTTCTTCCTCTTCTTCCTCCTCCATTCTTCCTCCTCCTCCATTCTTCCACCTCCCCCTCCTCCTCCTTTCTTCTTCCTCCTCTTTTCTTCTTCCTCCTCCTTTCTTCCTCCACCCCTCCTCTGTTCTTCTTCTTCCTCCTCCTCCTTTCTTCTTCTTACTCTTCCTCCTCCTTTCTTCCTCCTCCTCCTCCTTTCTTCCTCCTCCTCCTCCTTTCTTCTTCTTCCTCCTCCTCCTTTCTTCCTCCTCCTCCTCCTCCTTTCTCCTTTTTCCTTCTCTTCTTCTTCCTCTTCCTTTCTTCTTCTTCCTCCTCCATTCTTCTTCCTCCTCCTCATCCTTTCTTCTTTCTCCTCTTTCTTCTTCCTCCTCCTTCTTTCTTCCACCTCCTCCTCCTTTTTTCCTCCTCCCCTCCTCCTCCTTTCTTCTTCCTCCCCCTCCTTTCTTCCTCCTCCCCCCTCCCCCTCTTCCTTTCTTCCTCTCTACAAATCCCCAGCTACTAAATAGTCTCCTTTATTGGTATTCTGCACGAAGCCTGTTCAGGAGCCTCTGTGGACCTGAGAGAGCCCCTGCCTTCCCTCCTGGGGGCCTTTCACCCCTTCCTGCAACCCTCCATCAGCCCCCTCCCCACCAGTGCGGTGGGGGAGGCGGGATCCCCGCAGGGGGGAAGGGAGCTGCCAAGCGCCAGAAAATTGCTCCACGCAGCACCTGCCATTACCTGTGCAGCCCAAATCCCCGGTCTTAGCGACGGCTTCGGAATTCTGCTGGGACGGAGCCAGCTCCTTTCAGGGTTTAGCTCTTCCCAGACAGGGCTGGGGGGACCCCGCTGCTACAGGGGGAAGGGGCAGCAAGTGGGGGGGGGGCTGCTGTTCTACTCTGAAGGCAAAGCCCTGGGGGAGAGGCAGGGGGGCTGGAGCGGGCCTGTTTACAGGGGGTCCTGGACTTACAAAGTCAGTGGAAAAAGTGACTTACAGCCAGTCCTCGCATTTACAACCTTTGTACCCCTTTTATAGTCACACGATTGAAATTCAGGCGCTTGGGCGCTGACATGTGATTTACCACAGTGGGAGCATCCTGGGGTCCTGTGATCACCATGGTGATCTTCCCAGCCAGCCCCTCTGCCCAAATAGGGACTAGAACTCGCCGTCTCCTGGGCATTGGACCAAAGTCACCCAGCCAGCTTTCATGCTTAAAGTGGGACTAGCTTGTATGCCGAAGGTAGAACTAGAACTCACCGTCTCCTGGTGGTCGGTCCAAAATCACCCAGCCAGTTTCTATGACTAAAGTAGAACTAGAGCTCACTGTCTCCTGGGGATTGGCCCAAAGTCACCCAGCCAGCTCAATGCCTAAGGAAGTACTAGAACTCACCATCTCCTGGGGATTGGCCCCAAATCACCCAGTCAGCTTCTATGACTAAAGTAGAACTAGAGCTCACCGTCTCCTGGGGATTGGCCCAAAGTCACCCCACTGACGTCTATGCCGAGTAAGGCAGTACTAGAACTCATCATCTCCTGGCATTGGACCAAAGCCAGCTTTCATGCTTAAAGTGGGACTAGAACTCACCGTCTCCTGGCGGTTGGCCCAAAATTACCCAGCTGGTTTCTATGACTAAAGCAAAACTAGAACTCACCATCTCCTGGTGATTGGACCGAAGTCACCCAGCCAATTTCCATGCCTAAGGCGGTACTAGAACTCACCGTCTCCTGGTGATTGGCCTAAAGTCACCCCATTGGTTTTCCTGGCTAAGGCAGACGTGATGGTAAAGTCGAGATTCAGGCTGTGCCAGTCCATCCAACCCATGAACCAACCAATGCGCGCACGACAAAAGCGTGCCGACAAAAGCGCGGCGCTAAAACCACAACATCATCAACGCGATGTCATCAACGCGCCAACAACAGCGTGCCGACAGAAGCGTGATTTAAATTAAGGTAAGGGTTAGGGTTAGGTTTACAGCGCGCTTCTGTCGGCGTGCTGTTGTCGGCGCTCTTCAGCGCTCATTTGTCGGCGCACTTTAGAACTCGCGGTTTTGTCACCGCGGTTTAGTTAGGCGCGCTTTTGTCATTCGCCCTTTTGTCGGTGAACCCATCCAAGCTCTGTTTCATCTTTAGGTGCCCCAGATTGAGGGGCAGCTGCACCAGCAGGGCGGCCATCTTGCCTTTTCCGACCCACAGCTCTGAGCTGAGCTCATCATCTCCGCCAAGCACTTTCCTTGCCACTGTTGGAGGGGCAGAGCGAGAAGGCGAGACCCGTAGCACCCATCTCCATGCCCAGCCGGCAAAGGGAATGTCAGAACGCTGACTCAGCAGCTTTTCTTTGGCGGTGCAAGTGAAAACATAGCATAATCCTGGAGGGCTTTGTGTGCATTGTGCATCTCTCAGCCTTGGGGATGGAGTTGATATCGGCATATATGGCCCGTGTTTTGTCTCACCATCCGAAGGCTGTGAGTTCGATCCTAGATAGAGGCAAATATTTCTCTCTCTGGGCACAATGAGAATATGTCTGCTGAATAAAACTCCGCATTGGCGACAGGGAAGGGCATCCGGCCAGTAAAACAGCTCCATTCAGTTGCCCAGACTCCACCCTGCAAGGGATTATGGGGGTCGTTAAAAGAAGATAATTTCTGATCTGCCCCATTTGCTAAGACCAGTTACACCAGGGAGCAGCTGGTAATACCCAGATCCTGCAACTGTTCGTTTCCAGGGCTTTGATCCTCTTACTTGCTTTTTTTCCCAAAGTCTCAACCACTTTAAAATGCCTGGACTATAATTCCCAGAATTTCCCAGCCAGCACCCCCCTGATGTGGTATAGGACTGTGACGGCAAACCTATGGCACGCATGCAAGAGGTGGCCCGCAGTGCACTCTCTGATGGTGAGGGAGCTGTCACCCCAGATCAGCTCTGTTGCACATGTGCTCACGCCTCCCCATGGGCAGCTGGTCTCTGCCATGCATGTGCAAGGGGGTGGGGCATGTATGCAAGGGGGCAGGGGCATGCAAGGGGTGTGTGCGTGCATTGCATTTGGGGGGTTAGGCACATGCATGCGCCTTGCCAATCCAACTCCTCTGTTCATCTTCTCAGCTTTAGCAACTCCAAGGCGCCTGTAGTCCAGGCTCCTTAATATTGTTAAGGGGGAGACACATTGCTCTAAACTTCGGTTTGGCCCACTTGAACCTTCCCTGCCTCCCCAGCATTCCTTTTAAAGAGATGCCGATCGGAATCAGAGGCCCTTGTGGCAGCTGCCTCTTGTGGCCGTGAGTTCCACAGGCTGCGGAACTTGGATTCCATTCCCCCGCCCCTCTTTCGCTGCTCTTTGCTCTCTGGCATCAGGGAGGTTCGTGCTCAGAGACGCTGCAACACCTTCCCAAGCCCAGCTGGGCTGCGTGCCTGCAACCGCCTCCACGCATTCCCGCAGCCCTCGCCCCTCGCCTGCAGGGACAACGAGCTGGTTTGGCTGGTACCCCTGAATCTTGGGCAACGTGTTTTGAATCTGTCGGAAAGCTCTCAAAACTGCCGAGTGGCTGAGAATTGGGCGTGTGCGCTGGAGAGAGAGAGAGAGAGAGAGAGAGAGACGGCAAGGAAGGAAGGGTGGGTGTCTTAATTTAGGGGGTGTGGACACCCCATCTGACAGTGAGAACTAGGAGCAGGGAAGAAAAGCACTTGCCCCCATGGCTAAATTAGCTAATGTTGCATTTTCAGAGACATTTAAGTTAGTTTATTTACTAACGGAATAACAGAGTTGGAATGGATCTTGGAGGTCATCTAGTCCAACCCCCCACCCAAGCAGGACACCCTACACCATTTGTGACCAATGACAGTCCAGTCTCTTCTTGAAAGCCTCCAGGGATGAAGCTCTCACAGCTTCCAAAGGTAACTTCTGTTTCAATGAATATAGACTAAGAGTTGGAAGGGACCTTGGAGGTCATCTAGTCCAACCCCACTTCCAAGCAGGAGACCCTGCCCCATTTCTGACAGATGGCAGTTCAGTCTCTTCTTGAAAGCCTCCAGGGATGAAGCTGCCACAACTTCCAAAGGCAATTTCTGTTTCTTTTTTTTTTGCATTTTTTATTTTTAAACATAAAAAACAACATAAAAAATTCTCATCCATTACATACAGCATGTCGTTTTGTTACAAGCGTTTTTGCATCCATATTCTCAATTACATATACAATCACAGATTTTTCCCTCTAATATAACTAGATACCTCACTTTCATTTCATTATTGTCCTTATTAAAATTATTTATCAACAACAAGATATCTTTATAATATACACTTAGGGTTATACATTATATCACCAATCCTCTATCAAATATACATAGATTCATTATTGTCCTTATCCATTTTAAAACAAAAAGTTCTAAATTATTCAATTCATATATATCAGTCTTTCCACTTATCTCCTTCAATTATAACATAAGTAAAACATTTTTCATTTCCAGGTTTTTTTTTCCAGCCACTGATAAAACAAATTCCATATCTTATAAAATTGTTCGTCTTCTTGTTCTCTAATTTCAAATGTCAATTTGCTCATTTCAGCACACTCCATTATCTTTCAAATAACTTCTTCCTGTTTTGGTATTGTTTCATTTTTCCATTTTTTTGCTAATACGATTCTAGCTGTTGTTAAAACGTTTACAATCAGATATATTTTAAGTCTTTGTTATAAATTTCTAGTATGATTCCCAGCAAAAAAAAATAAATCTCTGGTTTAAGGTCTATGTGTTTGTGTATCATTTTTTCCAACCACATGTGAATTTTAGTCCAGTATCTTTTGGCTTCAATGCAAGTCCACCACATGTGGTAATATGACCCCGGTATTGGATGACATTTCCAACTCTTTTCTGATTTATTCTTGGACATTCTTGCAATTCTCGTTGCGGGTAGATGCCACCTGTAAAACATCTTATACAAATGTTCTTTATATGCAGTAGACATTATCATTTTATAGTTTTGAGACCACAATTTCTGCCATTTCTCTCAATCAGTCCCATGCCCAAAGTTTCCCCCCCCAAGCTATCATATTTTCTTTAACTTGTTCCTCTTGTAATTTAACCTCTAATAAATATCCATATAGTTTTTTAATTACTTTTTCATCAGTGCCTGTTAAAATTTTATCTAACTCAGTCATTTTATTGTAAAGACCTTTTGATTTTCTATCTTCATTATATGGCAACTTCTGTTTCAATGAATATAGATTAAGAGTTGCAAGGGATCTTGGAGGTCATCTAGTCCAACCCCCCACCCAAGCAGGAGACCCTACACCATTTCTGACAGAGGCTGAATGGATGGATGATGAATGGATAAATGGATGCATGGATGGACAAATAAATATATGGATGGATGAATGGTGGATGGATAGATGGGTGGATGAATAAATGGATGAATGAAGGATGAATAAATAGATGGATAGTGGATGGATGGATGGATGGATGAATATATTAATGAATGAATGATGGATGGATGGATAAATGGATGGATAGTGGTTGGGTGGATGGACGAATGAATATATGGATGAAAGGATGATGGATGGATGGAGAAAGTAATGGTGGCTTTGGCTAAGATTGTACCTAAGTGATCTTCTCAACCATAGGTGGACTTACAACCATAACTTTAGTGACTGTCTGAAGTTCAGCCAAACCAAATCTGACAAATTCATAGGCCATGGTAGACTTCTTCAACTCTGCTCCTGAAAACGTACTGGAAACGTTAAGAATTTTTACAGTACAATAACCTGATTAATGAGGAATTGTTTGCCATGGCAAATGCAGGGCTGGCTGGCTGGCTGGATAGAAGAACATATGGATGAATGATGATGGATGGATAAATGGATAGATGGATGGATAGTGGATGGATGGATGGGTGAATAGATGGATAAATGGACGGATGGAAAATCACTGGGGGAAGTTGGACCCACTTAACAACTTCAGCGATTTGTTTAACAATTTTGGTAAAATGGTAAAAACGGGCATGACTCACTTAACAACCGCCTTGCTTAGCAACAGAAATTCTGGCCCCAATTACGATTGTAACTGAAGGACTACTTTGGAATTCGTAGCTGGTCCAGAATGTAATGACAGTTGTTTCTTTGCTTCCTTTTGTAAATCACATTTAAATGTTCTCCTTTAAATTAATAGCAGTAGCAATAGCAGTAGACTTATATACCGCTTCATAGGCCTTTCAGGCCTCTCTAAGCGGTTTACAGAGAGTCAGCATATTGCCCCCAACAATCTGGGTCCTCATTTTACCCACCTCGGAAGGATGGAAGGCTGAGTCAACCCTGAGCCGGTGAGATTTGAACCGCTGACCTGCTGATCTAGCAGTAGCCTGCAGTGCTGCATTTAACCACTGCGCCACCTTGGCTCTTAATTAAATCTTTAAGTCCCTCTGATTTCCTGCTCCTGCTTTCTAAATAGGAATCAGAATAGAGCTGGAAGGGACCTTGGAGATCTTCTAGAACTACCCCTTTGCTCAAGCAGGAAATCCTTACAGAATAACAGAGTTGGAAAGGACCTTGGAGGTCTTCTAGTCCAGCCCCCTTGCTCAGGCAGGAGACCCTTACAGAATAACAGAGTTGGAAGGGACCTTGGAGGTCTTCTAGTCCAGCCCCCTTGCTCAAGCAGGAAATCCTTACAGAATAACAGAGTTGGAAGGGACCTTGGAGGTCTTCTAGTCCAGCCCTCTTGCTCAAGCAGGAGGCCCTTACAGAATAATAGAGCCAAGAAGATGCCCCTGTGAGTGATATCTATTCAGGGCCTGTCTCCTTCTCCTTCCAGTGTGATTCTTTTCTGATTTTAATACCTTTAATCCTCCCATAAGCTTCCCAGCGTCGCGCAATGCGTGAGTAGCCTTAGAGATCCAGTAATAAATATATTTCTTTCTTTAAAAAGGTAAAACGGTTTCCCGTCAATTTGGAAATGAACTTGCATTGACGTAGCCTAAAATTCCACTTCCCAATTGACAGCCACATCACACGGTTGTGTTTCCTTTGCCATCCACCGCCGCTCTCATTGTGCAAGCAGAAACGAAATACTGCTGAATCCACGGCGCAGGGTTTTCAGTGTTCAAGGATTCCCTTCCTCAGCACAAATCTCTTGAGTGTAATTGCTTATTAGTAGTTTTCGGCAGCCTCTTTGCTAAAAAGCCACAAGCAGGGAGACAAAAAGGAAAGCCAGTTGCAGAAACACAGCTGAAAACGCATCCCAAGCTGGGATTTGAAAACAGAATTGCTTTGTTCCAAGTAGATTGTGATAATTTAGCCCGCTTTTCCAGATAATCAGATTAACGGATTAACAGAGTTGGAAGGGACAGAGGGCAGTCCAGCCTCTTCTTGAAATCTTCCAGTGATGAAGCTCCCACAACTTCCAAAGGCAACTTCTGTTCCATTGGTTGATGGTTCTTCCTCCATATTTCCAGGTTGAATCTCTCCTTGGTCAGTTTCCATCTGTTATTCCTTCTCTGGCCTTCGGGTGCTTTGGAGAATAGCTTGACCACCCCCCTTGCTCCTCTCTGGGGCAGCCCCTCAAATATTGGAAGATGCTCTCCTGTCTCCCCTAATTCTTCTTTTCTTTAGACTAGCCAGGCCCAGTTCCTGCAACTGTTCATCGTATGTTTTAGCCTTCAGTCCTCTCATTATCCTGGTTGCTCTTCTCTGCCCTCTTTCCAAAATCTCAACAACTTTTTTGTAATGTGGGGACCAGAACTGGATGGTGTATTCCAGATGTGGCCTTACTAAGGGTTTATAAAGTGGATACTTCGCATGATTTTGATCCTTTGCCTCTGTTTATACAACCCAGGATTGTATTAGGGATTTTTTTTGGCTGCTGCCACAAAATCATATTCAAGTGATGAGCCACTAGAACTCCAAGGTCCATTTTGGCTTTGGAATGTGTCCATCAATTGGGCAGCATCATTGGAGTAACCAAGCATCTAGAGAGCATGCTCAGTAGCACTATACGTGCCATACAACAATTCAAAGCATCCCATGATATTCTTAGCAGGTTCTCGTTGATGACCAATTGAATATTCATAAAGTGTGTTTTCTACACTGTAGTGAATTTTCAGGTTATTAATCTTCAACTTTCGGGGCAATTCTGGTTTCTGGCTAGCCTAAACTGGTTTTATTGGAATCCAGAATTCTTGCTATTTTACTTCAAAGGAAGGAAAACCATTAATCAAAGCCACACCTAGTCACTGAAAACGTGACTGCCCCCATCATCACAGTTCAAAGCAATGGGTTCCCCCAGATCTTATCAGTAGCTTCTTCCTCCAAGACATTGGATGGCCATTCTTAGAATAGAATAGAGCTGGAAGGGACCTTGGAGGTCTTCTAGTCCAGCCCCCTTGCTCAAGCAGGAGATCCTTACAGAATATCAGAGCTGGAAGGGACCTTGGAGGTCTTCTAGTCTTGCTCAAGCAGGAGATCCTTACAGAATATCAGAGTTGGAGGGGACCTTGGAGGTCTTCTAGTCCAGCCCCCTTGCTCAAGCAGGAGGCCCTTACAGAATAACAGAGTTGGAAGCAGGGGAACCTATACCATCTCAGACAAGTGGCTGTCCAGTCTCCTCTTAAAAACCTCCAGTGATGGAGAGCCCACAGCATCTGGTGGCAAGCTGTTCCACAGGTTCATCGCTATCACTGTTAGGAAGTTTCTCCTTAGTTCTAGGTTGGTTCCCCCCTTGATACGTTTCCAGCAGAATAAAGCTAGAAGGGACCTTGGAGGTCATCCATTCCAACCCGCTGCTCAAGCAGGAGATCCCATGCCATTTCAGACAAATGGCTGTCCAGCCTCTTCTTAAAAACCTCCAGTCATATTGGACATATGAAAGTGGATAACAAAAAAATTAACTAAGTTTTATAATTAGTAAGTAGTAATTTAGTAACTTATAGATGGTTGGGTTAAATAATTGTTAAGGGCAATAAGGTATACATATATGTGGTCTGATGAGAATAAAATAGATATAACAGTGAAGGATTTTTTTAACCAATATTAATTATAACAACTAACAATGGAATGATAAGGATAAGGGATACAGTTAATGATACGTATATGTACCACCATAACAAAAGGAACGTGGACACAAATTGTAAACAGTGATTTGAGGGGAGAAAAGGGCTTAGAAATTTTGTCAACTAATTTTTGTTTAGAATATGTTATAAAGGTTTAAGGCTGTTGGATGTAATAATTAATGAAATGCCATTAGGTGGTTGTGTTTTTTAACTATGGATTATTCTAGGCAAAAGGACATTAAAACAATCTCAGTTAAATGAGATGAACTAGGATAGTAAGTAAGACTCATCAAGAACTTTGACATTTGATATGAATGTAAGTAATGACTCTGGAAGAGATGCAGGAAAGCTAATTGTAACCAATTGACACGCTTTCTACAAGATGTAATGTAAGATGATTATTTGTGTCTGTGTGTGTTGTTTGTTTAAAAAAAATTGTAAAAAAAACCAACCTCCAGTGATGGAGCACCCACAACTTCTGTTCCCCTAGTTCAGTGGTTCCCAAATATGGCAACTTTAAGACTTGTGGACTTCAACTTCCAGAATTCTCCAGCCAGCTCTGCTGGCTGGAGAATTCTGGGAATTGAAGTCCACAAGTCTTAAAGTTGCCAAGTTTGGGAACCACTACGCCTAGTTAACTGTCCTCACTGTTAGGAAATTTCTCCTTAGTTCTAAGTTGTTTCTCTCCTTGATTAGTTTCCACCCATTGCTTCTTCTCCTGCCCTCAGGTGCCTTGGAGAATAGCTTGACTCCCTCTTCTTTGGGGCAGCCCCTTAAATACTGGAAGGCTGCTATCTTGTCACCCCTAATTCTTCTCTTCTTTAGACTAGCCGGACCCAAAACCTGCAGCCGTTCTTCATATGGTTTAGTCTCCAGGTTTAGTCTTCTCACAACGTTTCTTACCTGGGCTGACCAGGTAGATTTCACCAGGAGTGTGAAAACCTGTTGGCTCCATTCACAAGTGCAAATTTGCTTTATTTGATGGTTTCGTTTTATTCTGCTTTGGGGAAATTACAGATATTCCTTCACATGACTACAATTGAGCTCAACATTTCTGTTGCTAATTGAGACAGTTGCTAAGTGAGTTTTGCCCCATTTTTACAACATTCTTTGCCGCCGTTGTTGAGTGAATCACTGTCATTGTTAAGTTGGTCACATGGTTGTTAAGTGAACCTGGCTGCCTTCTAGTGGACTTTAGTTGTGAGACGGTCGCAAAAGGGGATCTGCAACTGTCATAAATATGAGTCAGTTACCGAGCGTCTGAATTTTGATCACATATTTTCCATAGGGATATTATAACGGTCGTAACTGTGAAAACTGGTCATGTCAGTTTTTTTCAGTGCTGTTGTAACTCCAACTAATCAGTAAAGGAATGGTTGTAAGTTAAGGACCCAGAAAAGACCGAGTGGCTGTTGTGTTTCCCTCCCAAAGATTTGGCCAATATTCCAACACTCAGGCTGGGGGGTCAAATTTTACACCCCTCAGAGAGGGTCCGCAACTTGGGAGTCCTCCTGGATCCACAGCTGTCATTCGACCACCATTTAACGGCTGTGACCAGGGGGGCATTCGCCCAGGTACGCCTGGTGCGCCAGTTGCGACCCTACCTGAATCGGGAGGCCCTCACAACAGTCACTCGGGCCCTTGTGACCTCTAGGCTGGAATACTGCAATGTGCTCTACATGGGGCTGCCCTTGAGGAGCATCCGGCGACTTCAGTTAGTGCAGAACGCAGCCGCGCGAGTGATCGCGGGTGCACCCCGATTCACCCGCATAACACCTATCCTCCGCGAGCTGCGCTGGCTACCTGTCGATCTCCGGATGCGCTTCAAGGTGCTATTAATCACCCATAAAGCCCTACATGGCAGTGGATCTGGATACTTGAGAGACCGCCTTCTGCCGATTACCTCCCTACGACCTATAAGATCTCATAGACTAGGCCTCCTCCGCATCCCATCGGCCAGCCAATGTCGGCTGGCAACTACAAGGAGGAGGGCCTTCTCAGCAGTAGCCCCGACCCTTTGGAACGAGCTCCCCGTGGAGATTCGTACCCTCTCCACCGTCCAAGCCTTCCGCATAGCCTTGAAGAACTGGCTCGCCCGTCAGGCCTGGGGATAAGGACCGTTACCCCGCCCGAATAATGAATGTATGTTGTTTACTATTTTATTATATGTTGTTGTCTAAATGTTGTATTCCCCCCTCCCTGGTTTTCTGTGAGCCGCCCTGAGTCCCCTCAGGGAAAAGGGCGGCCTACAAATGTTAATAAAACCTAAAACCTAAAAGGACTCCCTGTAGTATCTTGTGCATCTTTTTGACACCTTGGCATCGATGAAGGACAGAAGCAATGGGTTCAGTTTGCATTGGAACAATTTCTTTTTTTTTAATTTTTATTTTAAACACATAAACACTTCAACAAAAACAAACACATGACTTAAAACAACATAGGAACAAGAAGTTCCATCATATATCATACAGCCGTTCCATATCAGTTTCTTTGCAGTTAGTGCTTTCCCTTCTATACATTTCTATCTTGCATTCATGGTCCCCTTAATCGTTATCCATTTTTATGTACAATTCTATATTGTGTTTTATATTCTTACTGTCATTTATTCTCTTACATACAATTATAGGTAAACATTCACATAGTTATTCTTTTTCTTTTCCATTCTTATACTTTTGTTATTCCATTTAAAAAATTCTAATATACAGTTTGGGTTGCTTTGTTTACCATCCCTAGCGCCTGTTGTAACACCACCTTATTTTCCCTTCCTTTTCTCCCTCCCTTCCTTCTCTACTTCCTTCCTTCCTCCTCTCCTTCCCCTTCTTTCTTCCCTTACCTCTCCCCTACTCCTACCCTCTCTCTCCCCCTTCCTGCCCTCTCTCCTTCTCTGTCTCTGCCTTCTACCCATCTCTCCTTACCTCTTTCTTCTTCCCTTGCCTCTCCTCCACTCTTTCTCTTCCTTTCCTACTATCTCTTCTTCTCTTTCTCTCCCTTCCACCCTCCTCTCCTTCTCTTTCTCTCCCTTCCACCCACCTCTTCTTACCTCTTTCTTCTTCCCTTGCCTCTCCTCCACTCTTCCTCTTCCTTTCCTACTATCTCTCCTTCTCTTTCCCTCCCTTCCACCCTCTTCTCCGACATTTCCCTTCCTTCTTCCCTCCCTTCTCTACTTCCTTCCTCCTCTCATATCTTTCCTTCTTCCCTCCCTTTCTTTTTCTATTGTTATAGGTGTCTCTTTCAAATCTCAGTTTATGTTTTCTTGGGGATGGTATTTCCACAAACCCATATAGTTTCGTATAAAATTCGTAGAAATTGGAACAATTTCAACTGATTCAGGATTTGGGAATATTCTGTTTTAGACTGAAATGCAGTCATTCATAATTCACCATATGTAGTGTAATACAGTTCAGCCGCAATTAAAACATTTTATTAGAAAAAGTCAAGGTAAAGGGGGGGAGTGTAATACAGTTCAGCCGCAATTAAAACATTTTATTAGAAAAAGTCAAGGTAAAGGGGGGGAGATTCCCCCCCCCCAAAAAGAAATCACAAGATAGTAAGGAAGGGAGGAGAACAGGGGGGAAATATCAGAATAATAAAAATGAATACTCTGAAGAAAAGATACTACAACCATAAAAACAGGAAAAAGGGGAAAGAAGAAGTTAGGAGAAAGGGTGAAGAGAAGAAAAATGATTAAAAGTGGAATTCGCGAGAACCCAAGAGAAAATAGATAAAAGAGGAAGAAGGGGAAAAAGAGTAGTATTAGTAGATTAAAGGGAATAGTAGTATGATTGGTATTGTTATGCAATTAATTAAGAAATAAAGAGAAGAAGAGTATATTGTTAAGTATAAAAAAAATTGAAAGAAATGCTCTCTATGTCAAAACGTAACTAGAGGATATATATTGTTTATAGTAAAATAGACCAATAGAGAAATATTAAATGATAATTTGGTGCTATTTTTGAAGGGGCAATTGAAGATATTGTTTATGTACTAAGAAAAATGCAAGGCAAACGAGTATAAAAAAATGGAAAATATTGGAAGAAAATAATTTGGCAGAAAGTGAAAACCAAGCTATAATGTAAAATGGATTATCTAAAGGAGAGGATGTAATAGGGAAGATCTGGTCAACACTTTGTTTCTATAATGTGTGTAAAGTTGTATTAAAAGAAAAAAAACTTTGAAAAAGAAAACAGTCAAGGAAAAAACAAGGATACATCAGTGAATGGTGATGATATTTAAATAATTCATAATTTTAGAATTTATTCTTTTCTTCCCAAAATGTAAATGTTATTAGGCAAACTGGGAAAAATGCACTCGAGAACTGCAGCAAAATTCATGTGCATACTAAGGATTGTCAGAAAAACATTTTCCAAGTGTATGCTCGAAATTTAGAGGTGATTAAAAGGGGCTTCATATTGGTTTAAAAAAAAAGAGAAATAGGGAGAAACTAATAGTAAGGATTAGCCCCTCCCAAATTGTTTTCTTTCATGTTCAAATGCTTCTGAAATCCCCATTCCCATTTCTAATCTCAGATTTAATTCTGGAAACTTCAGAACTAGGATTCAACCCTGGAGAGAGACAGAGGCATTCCTTGAAAACAAAAATAGAGGCAAGAACACACTGGCCCATGCAATTCAGAATAATTAGGATAGGTGCTGTTGTTCAGTAGTTATAACCCCAATGTCTCTATCCTGTCTGTCTGTCTGTCTAATCTATCTATCCCACCCACCCACCCATCCATTCATCCATCTATCTAACCTCTCTCTCTCATTTATCTCATCTATCTATCTATCTATCTATCTATCTATCTATCTATCTATCTATCTATCTATCTATCTATCTATCTATCTTCTATCTATCTTCTATCTATCTACTATATCTATCTCCTCTCTCTCTCATTTCTCTTCTCTCTTTCTCATCTCTCTCTTCTATCATCTATCCCTTCTCTCTCTCATTTATCTCATCTATCTATCCATCCATCCATCCATCCATCTCTCTCATTTATCTCATCTATCTATCTATCTATCTATCTATCTATCTATCTATCTATCTATCTATCTATCTATCTATCTTTCTTCTATCTATCTACTATATCTATCTCTTCTCTCTCTCATTTCTCTACTCTTTCTCATCTCTCTCTTCTATCTATCATCTATCCCTTCTCTCTTTCATTTATCTCATCTATCTGTCCATCCGTCCGTCTGTCTATCTATCTATCTAACCTCTCTCTCTCATTTATCTCATCTATCTATCTATCTATCTATCTATCTATCTATCTTCTATCTATCTACTATATCTATCTCTTCTCTCTCTCATTTCTCTACTCTTTCTCATCTCTCTCTTCTATCTATCATCTATCCCTTCTCTCTTTCATTTATCTCATCTATCCGTCCATCCGTCCGTCTGTCTATCTATCTATCTAACCTCTCTCTCTCATTTATCTCTTCTATCTATCTATCTATCTATCTATCTATCTATCTATCTATCTACTATCTATCTATCTACTATATCTATCTCCTCTCTCTCTCATTTCTCTACTCTTTCTCATCTCTCTTCTATCTATCATCTATCCCTTCTCTCTCTCATTTATCTCATCTATCCATCCATCCATCCATCCACTGTATCTACTCATCTCTTTCCTCTCTCTCATCTCTCTCTCATCTCTCTCTCTTCTATCTATCTATCTATCTCTATCTGTCTATTTATCTATCTATTGCCGTGGTGGTTGCAGTGGTTAGGATGGAGTATTGCAGGCTGATTCTGCCCACAGCCAGGAGTTCAATCCTGACAAGCTTGAGGTTGACTCAGCCTTCCTTCCTTCTGAGGTCGGTAAAATGAGGACTCAGATTGTTGGGGGCAAATATGCTGACTCTGTAAACCGCTTAGAGAAGGCTGTATCTATCACCTATCATCTTTCTTTCTCTATTTATCATCTATCTATATTCTGTCTGTCTGTCTGTCTGTCTGTCTGTCTGTCTGTCTGTCTGTCTGTCTGTCTGTCTAGCTAGCTAGCTAGCTAGACATTATTATTTATCCATCTTCCACCTTCCCTCCCTCCCTTCCTCTTTCTTTCTCTCTTTCTTTCCTTCTTTCTCTCTCTCTTTCACTGTCATCTATATTCTGTCTTGTCTGTCCATCCATCCATCAATCTGTCCATCCATCCATCATTATTACATTTATTTGCTGCCTATTCTGCCATGGGGCTACCCTAAATGGTATCCATCCATGTATCCATCCCCTCCCCTAGCTGCCTGGGGAATTCTGGGAGATGAAGTCCAACCCTCCCGAAGCCACCAAAGGAGGAGACTGTTCAAGACCCCGCAGTCATCCTTGCTATCTGTCACCTGTCAATTATACCATCCCACCTCAGCGCAAATTATTTTTCCTGGCTGAGGCCCATCCTCAATCTCTGACAGAAATTTTGCCCCAGCAGGTTGATTTCTTTGATCAGAGAAACGATAATATCTACTTTTATTCCTGACTGGAAACTCCATATAGATTTTTTTTTGGCAGGAAGCAGGGAATAAAAAAAGATCCTGTGACTTTATGGCTCTGAGGATTAGAAAAAATAATAGAAAAAAAGAGAGAGAGGTTTCTTGTAAACATAGTCAGAGGTCATGTTGTATTCGTACTTAGAATTTCTGTAAAGAAAACCCGAAGGGAGTGGGGTGTGCAGAGAGGAAGAGGAGGAGGAGGAAGAAAGGAGGAAGAAAGGGGGAGGAGGAAGAACAGGAGGACTGTGGGGGGTCCTTGGTGCCCTGAGCTTGGTTGATTTTTTGCAGAAGTTTCATTATCCAAATTAGATAAGATGCTAAGTGGCCGTACAGTCCCCCTCCTCCCTGCATACCTCACTCCCTTCTACACTGATGAAGTTCCCTAGTTGGATAATGAAACTGAGCTCAAAATACCAAGGGATCCATCGCTGTGCTCCTCCCTCCATAAACCCCCCTCCCTTCTAGCACGGATGGTGTTCCCTAGTTGGGTCACGAAACATCTGCAAGGAAAGCATTAAGCTCAGAGAGCATCCTGAGCCCCCAGTCCTCCTCTTTCTCCTCCCCTTCTCCTTTACGTCCGCTCACACACACACCCCTCTCCCTTCTAGCACAGATGGCGTTCCCTAGTTGGGTCACGAAACGTCTGCGAGGAAGCGCCCAGAGAGCCCCGGGGAGCCCTTGTCCATCCAGAAGGCCAGATCTGGGCCTGGTTTCTATCCAGAAGGGTGGTTGGGTCCTCTCGCTGCCCACTGCCTGAATATTCTCTGCCCCCCCCCCCTTTTCCTCGCCGAGCCTTGGCCGCCCTGCTCAGCTCTCTTGGCACGCTCCTTGCTTGCCTGCTACGACTCCCTGGGAGGAACAGGTTTGGCAAGAGGAAGCCGGAGGAGGTGGCCCAGGAGGTGCCCAGCTGGCGGGGTGGGTGGGATTAAAGTCCCCCCCCCCCGAGAAATCCGGTTGGGCTGGTTGGATGCCTTCCTCCCTACTGTCCTCCTCCTGGTAGTAGTGAGGGGGGGGGGAGTTTCAGGAGTGACATGAGAGTTGGGTGTTAGGATTTGCTCCGCTTGGGCTGGGTGGAAAGAGCTGCAGGCCAGGGGAACTGGCTGCCAGGAGGATTTTAGCACCTGGGCGAGGGAAGGTGGCTCCTCCTCCCCTCCACAGAAACATTTGGGGTGAAACTTCGAGGGTTTGGTAGGCATTTAAAAAAAAACCCTCTTGGTTGAGAGCGGAGTTGGAGGGATGATGCAACCTTCTCCTCCAGCTTAAGGATGAGGCTCATCAAAGGGAGGACTTTGACTGGAGCACCTGCTGGAGCTCCGTGCTCCGAGCTGGGCTGCCCCCCTGCGCCCCCCCCCCCCACCAGCCAGGACAGTTCTGGGATTTGAAGTGTTGAAGATGGTTTTCATACGCCGGGTTTTCTTTGGCTGCTCGTGGGGTTTATGGGGAGGGCTGTGGGGTCCTCGGTGCTCGCTGAACCTGGTGGTTTTCTTGCAGACGTTTTGTGATCCAACTAGGGAATATCATCAGTGCTAAACAGAGAGCAGTCCAAGGCCTGCTAGTTTTTAGCACTGAGGATGTTGCCTAGTTGGGTTATGAAACGTCTGCAAGAAAGAACCAAGCTCAGAGAGCATCAAGGACCCCACAGTTGTCATCCTCCTCCTTTCTTCCGCCTCCTCTTCTTCCTCCTTCTACTTCCTCCTCCTCCTTTTCCTCCTCCTTCTTCTTCCTTCTTCCTCCTTTTTTCCTCCTCCTCCTTTCTTCCTCCTCCTCTTCTTCTTCCTCCTCCCTTCCTCGTTCTACTTTCTTCCTCCTCCTCCTCCTTCTTCCTTCTTCCTCCTTCTTATTCCTCCTCCTCTTTTCCTCTTCCTCCTTTCTTCCTCCTCCTCCTCCTCTTCCTCCTCCTCTTCTTCCTCTTCCTTCCTCCTCCTCTCCCTCCTCCTTTCTTCCTCCTCCTCCTCCTTCCTTCTTCCTCCTCCTCCTCCTTCCTCCTTTTTTCCTCCTCCTCCTCTTCCTCCTCCTCCTTTCTTCCTCCTCCTCCTCTTCTTCTTCCCCCTTCCTCTTCCTCCTCTTCTCCTCCTCCTTTCTTATTCCTCCTCCTCTTTTCTTCTTCCTTCTCCTTTCTTGCTCCTCCTTCTCCTCCTCTTCTTCTTCCTCTTCCTCCCTTCCTCCTCCTCCTCTCCCTCCTCCGCCTTTCTTCCTCCTCCTTCTCCTCCTTCCTCCTCCTCCCAAACCTTCTCCCTTCTAGCGTTGATGATGTTCCCTAGCTGGGTGATGAAACGTCTGCAAGAAAACCACCAGGCTCAGAGAGCACCAAGGACCCCACAGTCCTCCCCTCCTCAAACCCAACTCTCTTCTAGCACTGATGATGTTCCCTAGCTGGGTGATGAAACGTCTGCAAGAAAACCACCAGGCTCAGAGAGCACCAGGGCTCCCCGTTTCACATCCTTCAGACCCGGCTGAAACGGGTGTTGCCTCCCTTCGACCCATTGTGCAAACTGAACCTTTGCAACCCACTCGACAAACCCCGGCTAAGAAAAACAAAAGAGCGAGCAAACTCCTTCGGCGCAGCCATGCCAAATCTCGATTTAATTGCTGCCAAACGCTGCAGCGGCTTTGCAGAGGCAGCTTTAAAGGCTGGGCTCCTGCTAGTTAACTTAGCTACTGAATTAAATCTCCTTCCCGGACTTGCATAAGAGTTTGACTCACCAACCGAGCCAACAGGCTGGGAATGCGATCGCATGACAAGTGAAATGTCAGAGAGTCTCCCTCTGTTCTCCTTCCTTCCTTCCAGGTTGGCTCTGTCTCTGATCATCTTCCCCCTGCTGCTTCCTGCCCTGCCTTCAGGGGCTTTGGAGAACAGGTGGGCTCCCCTCTTCTCTGGGGCAGCCCCTCAAGTACTGGAAGACAGCTGGCATGAAAGCAGCCTTCCAGTATTTGAGGGGCTGCCACAAGGAAGAGGGAGTCAACTTATTCTCCAAAGTACCAGAAGTCAGGAGGAGAAATAATGGATGGAATAAGGAGAAACTTCCTGGCAGTGAGGACTGTTGTGGATGCAAGGACAATTAACCAGCGGGACAACTTGCCACCAGAAGTTGTGGGCGCCCCCTCACTAGAAGGTTTTTAAGAGACTGGACAGTCGCTTGTCTGCGATCGAATAGGGCCTCCTGCTTGAGCAGGGGGCTGGACTAGATGGCCTCCAAAGTCCTTCCAGCCCTATTCTGCTTTTAGTCTCCAAAGCCCCTGAAGGCAGGACAAGAAGCAATGGATGGGAGATAATCCTGGAGAGATCCAATCTAGAACTAAGGAGGAATTGCACCAGTGGTGGGTTTCAAAAAAATTTCGAACCTACTCTGTGGGTGTGGCCTCCTTTGTGGGAGTGGCTTGACAGCCATGTGACCTGGTGGGAGTGGCTTGCCAGCCATTTGTTTTCTCTCTCTCTCTCTCCCTCTCTCCCCCCCCTCTCTCTTTCCTTCCTTTTGTCTCTCTGTCCCTTTTTCCTTTTTTTCTTTCATCTCTCTCTCACTTTTCTTTTTTTATTTCTTTCTTCCTTTCTTTCTCTTTCTCTTTCTCTCTCTGTGGTAGTCTCTCTGCGTGTGTGTTGTGTGTGTGTGTGTGTGTGTGTGTGTGTGTGTGTGTGAGAGAGAGAGAGAGAGAGAGAGAGAGAGAGAGAGAGAGAGAGAGAGTGGTGGGTTTCAAAAATTTTTGGAACCTCTTCTGTAGGTGTGGCCTGCTTTCCGGGTCCACTGGTGGAACCTCTTCTAACCGGTTCGGTAGATTTGAGGAACCGATTCTACCGAACTGGTGCGAACTGGTAAGAACCCACCTCTGAATAGCACCCTCCAATATGAGTCAGTCACTGGGGACCAGAAGTTTATCCTTCCAAGGCTTTTTGGCTTGTGCTGGAGCCCCTCCACAGGGAACTTCTCCGTCGCAGGATGCGTGCAACGCAAGACTGAGATGTTCCCTAAATCCAAGAGTTTCGAAGAGCAAACCTCTGGTCTCGACTCAACATTAACCTGCAATGCATATACTGCATCAGCCTTCATTTCGAAGGGGAAACTTCCTGACAGTGAGAACAATTAACCAATGGAACAGCTTCCCTCCAGAGGTTGTGGGTGCTCCATCATTGGAGGTTTTTAAACAGACAGCCATTTGTCTGAAATGTTATAGGGTCTCCTGCTTGAGCAGGGGGGGGGTTGGACTAAATGACCTTCAAGGTCCCTTCCAACTCTGTTATTCTGTTATGTCGCCCCCTACTTCTTTTCTTCATTACTCTAGCTTTGCTGGCTGAGGAACTCTGGGAGTTGAAGTTCACAGGTCTTAAAGTTGCCAAGGGTAAGACATTCCCAATTCCTGTTTCGCTTCCATTCTCTTACTCATCTTTGTTGCTTTTCCCTGTACTCTTTGTAGAATCTCAACGTATTTGTTTACATCATGGCAACCAAAACTGGATAAGTGTGGTCTTACCAAGGCATTGCAGAGAGGTATTAACGCTTGACGTAATCTTGATTCTATCCTTCTTATTAAGGCAGCCTAGGATTGCATTTCCTTTGGGGGCAGCTGCAGCACATGGCTTGCACATATGTGATTGTCCACTAGGACTCCAAAACTACCCTTATTGCTTGGGTGAAACCAGGCTTGATAGCACTAACTGTGAGGGGGATCTTGGAGTCTTGGTGGACAAACAATTAAATATGAGACAAAAAAGCCAATGCAATCCTGAACTGCATTAACAGAGGGATACAATCAAAATCAAGGGAGGTCCTAATCCCACTCTATAAAGCCTTAGTAAGGCCACACCTAGAGTCCTGCATCCAATTTTGGTCCCCACACTATAAAAAAGATGTTGAGACTCTAGAAAAAGTGCAGAGAAGAGCAACCAGGATGATGAGGCGACTGGAGGCTCAAACAGAGGATGAACGATTGCAGGAACTGGGCCTGGCTAGTCTAGGGAAGAGAAGGACCAGGGGAGACAGGAGAGCATCTTCCAATATTTGAGGGGCTGCCCCAGAGAGGAGTTAGGGAGTCAAGCTGTTTTCCATGAAGGCCAGACAAGGAAGAATGGATGGAATCGGACCAAGGAGAAATTCAACCTGGAAATAAGGAGGAATTTCCTGACAGTGAGAACAATCAACCAATTGCCTTCAGAAGTTGTGGAAGCTTCATCCCTGGAGGCTTTCAAGAAGAGACTGTCAGAAATGGTGTAGGGTCTTCTGCTTGGGCATGGGGCGGGGTTGGACTAGAAGACCTCCAAGGTTCCTACCTGTTTAGTTTTTCCTGCCTACATGCAGAACCTGTTTTTTCTCACCAATGAATTGTGCTGGAGAGGTCTTCTTTGAGTTTCCAACAGGGGAGAACAGTATTATTGACAATCTTGCTCCCAAACTTCTTAGGATTTTAAAGTTGCACTTTGAACTTGCCCAAATCCTGGCGCCTGCAACGCCAGAATTCCCTGCCAATAAACAGATAACTTTGCTCTTTCGTCCTCTGGCTAATAAAGAGGCGTTTTAATTGGAAAGAGATAGCTGGGTGTTCGTTTTCAGGGCTCCCCTGAAGTCATTTGGTGTTTATTGTCAGGGTGCCATTTTGGAGGGAATTTGCTTATTGGAAGAAGGAGATGCTCCTCTGAAAAATGGGCACACCTTGGCCTAGTTCCAGGTCTCATTTCTCGGAGTGCCTCTTTGAATGGGGTTATGTCACCCACATAAATATTTTGGTTTCATTAACACGTTTTGGAAAGTGGAAGGGCTGCTGAAGATTTAATTGGCTTCTTTGCATGCAGGTTGTTAATTTCCTCCCCCCTATCAATCCCTCAACTAATGAATCTGAGGTTTGCCTTTCCTAAGATTTTTTTTACGTTTTTATTTTATTTTAATATAAATCCATCTTCCATTAAACAAATACTTTGTGTGAACAATTAAAATTTACAATCATGTTCATTATTTAATCTATTCTTAGCTAAATACTAATACCTTAAATGTCTCATGCTATTACAATCCTCTTCATGATTTATTTACCTCTATTAATTATATTAATTATTGGTACGTTTTCTCTATTTTACACAACTCCTTTTACTGCTAATTCTTATATTTATTCTCTAATGATTGATAAAATGATTCCAAAATAGTATAATAATCAGTTTGTTCTTTCTCTTTAATAGCCAGTGTTAATCTATTCATTTCTGCACATGCTAATATTTCACATTTCCTAAGATTTATATTTCGATATATTTGCTTCCTTGGGGAATCAAAACACCAGCATCCGACTATCGATTATGAGGCCAAGCACTTCAACTGGTTGTGAGATGTTGTCGTTTCTTTAGTGCCATCCGAGATCATATCAAAGTTCCGGTTTTCCCAGGATAAGCAATCCTCAACTTAGGACCCCAATGGAGTCAAAATTTCTGTGGCTAACTGAGTTTTGCCTCGTTTTATCAACTTTCTTGCAGTAGTTGTTAAGTGAATCACTGCAGTTGTTAAGTTAATCACATGTTTGTTCGGTGAATCTGGCTTTCTGTTGTGGCCCGTCAGCGGCCAGAGGAGCTGGCAGTAGATTCAGACTGTGTGGAGTCTGGAGAGGAACCTGGGCCAGTCCTGGAGTCTGGGGAAGGCTCTGGTGAGGGCTCTGTGTCAGAGGCAGAGAGGGCGCCAGGGCCGTCTGACAGTTATCAGCTGCCTTCGGAGTCAGACATCGGTGAGGCAGAGGAACAGCTGGAGCCTGTTCCCAGTATGCGCATGCGCAGAGTTGCCAGACGAAGGGAACAGCTAAAGAACAGGGGTCAACTCAGGAGTAAGGCCACAGGTGGACGATGAATGCCCCCGCCCTGAAGAAATAAAAGTGGAGCAACAGGGGAGTGGAGTTTGCAGGAGACCATTAGTTCGCTTAATTGGTTTGTGACTCTCCGAGACTTCTGGCCAAGATTTGCAAATATCGGCCTGGCAGATCTCCAAGCCAGATAAGGTCTGTGACTGTAAATCCTCCCTTGAAATACTTTGCTGGACATGAATGAGCAGAATTCACAGTCAATTAATAAAAGGGGTTTTTGTCGGTACAAGGAGTTTGTTTCATGCTCTCGGGAAGCCTCGGTCAGAACACTTTCCCTGTTTGAAAGTCAAACTGCCATAAATGTGAGTCAGTTGCCAAGCATCTGAATGGAAATCACATGACCCTGGGGAGGCTGCAATGGCCGTAGGTGTGAAAAATGGTCATAAGTCCCTTTTTCAGTGCCGTTGTAACCTCAAACGGTCACTAACCGAACTGCTGAAAATGAAAGGATACTTGTGATCGTATGCACACATATATTCAGATTTCAATGAGGGCAGAAATGCCATTTAAATGCCTTACGGTACTTAAAAATAGACTTGCAGCAGGTAAATATAATTGATCATCATAGTACTGCTAAAAGAAAATGTAAATATGATTTTTTAAAACAAATTTACTATTAAAAAAGAAAGAAAAAGAAAAAAGAAAGAAAAATACAAATTAGAAATCTAACTTAAAGAGACTAATGCAAAGGCGACAGTCCTCCCTTCCTCCAGGAAAGACCAATTTTTTTATCGCAACCATAAAGGTCAAAAAAGTCAAAAGGGTCCCAGAACCACACAGGGGAAGCCACGCCCCTTTTCACATATTTGCATAAATGGGTGGAGCTTTGATCATACCGCAATTCGTTGTGTTCCTGGCCACACCCACAGATACCTCTGCAGACAATTCTGATTGGTCTCTCTGTCTTCTGTGACCCAGGGCATTGTGGGAACCGTGCTCTGATGGTTTTTTTTTTTTTTTTTTTTGGTCCCGCGGGCCATGTGGATTGCGGTTTACACAGAGTGATTATGGTTTATTCATCGTGGCTTGTGATTTGAGGTCAAAGGGAGCCTCTACGGCCGTACCTGCTGGGTTGTACACTAAGCCAAGCGTGCCTGGAAATGCCGTAACTTGGTCTCTCGTGTTGGAGCGCACATGCTTTGCATGCCAGATCCCAAGTCCCCTCCCTGAGATGGTTGAGTAGGCAAGGCGTCTTTAAAACTGGTCTGACTTGCTAAGGGGAGTTTCGGACTTTTTCCCCGAAAATAACAAACCTTTTTTTAAAATGTGTTTTTTTTTTGTCAAACATAATCTTAAAGAGTGAAAAGTCAGGTGGAGGTGTGCTCGGGTTCTTTGCAACCTGACATTTATTCTGTCTCTCTGTTCTGCATCAGTTTGCAACTTTTTTTTTTTTTTTTAAAAAGGAGAAATGTAGATTCAGATTGGTGCATCCCCTATTTTAGATTAGATTAATAGAGGTGGAAGGGGCCTTGTAGGTCATCTAGTCCAACCCCTCTGCCCAAGCAGGAGACCCTACTCCATTTCTGACAGGCCAGTCCAGTCTCTTCTTGAAAGACTCCAGTGAAGGAGCTCCCACAATTTCTGAAGGCAAATTCTGTTCCATGGGTTGATGGTTCTCCCTGTCAGGAAATCTCTCCTTATTCCTAAATTGAATCTCTCCTTGTTCAGTTTCCATCCATTCTTCCTTGTCTGCCTTTCAGGTGCTTTGGAAAATAGTTTGACCCCGTAACTCCTCTCTGGGGCAGCCCCTCAAATATGGGAAGATGCTCTCCTGCCTCCCCTGGTCCTTCTCTTCCCTAGACTAGCCAGGCCCACTTCCTGCAACCGTTCATTGTCTGTTTTAGCTTCCAGTCCCCTCATCATCCTGGTTGCTCTTCTCTGCCCTCTTTCTAGAGTCTCAACATCTTTTTTATAATGTGGGGACCAAAACTGGATGCAGAATTCTAGGCGTGGCCTTACTAAGGCTTTACATAGTAGTATTAGTACTTCCCTTGATCTTGATTGTATCCCTCTGTTCAATGCAAGTTTCACTAATATCCACAATTTACTGCATTTTCCATGGGAAATCGTCAGTTGAAGGAAGTGTGGGTATCGATCAACCGTGAACAAAATTTCATAAAATGTCCAAGGATCGCAAATTTGGCTTTTGCATTAAAATATCGATTTGGGAATCCTTTCCTCGCTTTCTTCTCTGAAGAAGTACAATTTGCAAGGAGAAATGAGGTTTTTTTTTTAAACAGCCAATGTTAAATGATTTTGTAAGATCAATAATAATAATAATAAAAAAAACAGTCAAGACTTAAGAAGCTGCTTGAAACTTCTATTAGGCTGGTTTTATGAGCAGAGAAGTCTGTAAAATCATTTACTTTGGTTCACAAGAAAATGTAACATTTTTTGAAATTCAGAATTAAAACAACACCTCTAACTGAGAAGCATTTCCAGTGTTTTGGGATGAAACTCTTCTCTATGGCATCATGAAAGGTGGAAAGTGGGTAGAATTATCCTGCTTTATAATGATGATTAACCAACAACCTAGCTTTACCCGGGTATTTATTTATAGAGGGGAAATGTCCAGACCAAACATAATTTCTAATGTTGCATTTTCCCACTTACCAGAGGAAGCCCCCTTGTGGAGTACTGCGAAGCCATTACCATGGCAACTTCACTGCCCTGTACAGTAGAAGCCATTTTACGGCATTACAGTAGAAGCCATTTGAAGGCACAACAGGCTTATCTTAACAGAACACATCCCCAAGGGATGTTATAGCAATAGCAATAGCAATAGCAGTTAGACTTATATACCACTTCATAGGGCTTTTAGCCCTCTCTAAGCAATTTACAGAGTCAGCATATTGCCCCCACAGTCTGGGTCCTCATTTCACCCACCTCAGAAGGATGGAAGGCTGAGTCAACCTTGAGCTGGTGAGATTAGAACCGCTGAACTGCAGATAACAGTCAGCTGAAGTGGCCTGCAGTGCTGCACTCTAACCACTGCGCCACCTCGGCTCTATGGGTGCCTTACCCTCACAGTATTTATTTCCAGAGAGTAAATCATCAGTGGACCAAGCTTGGTTGAAATTGCTTGAGGTTTTTTGCGCACCGAACCAGCAGTAATGCCAGTAGTAACCCACCCCTGCCTCCCAGGTCCCTTCCAACTCTGTTATTCTGTAATGATTTCCTGCTTGAGCAAGGGGGCTGGACTAGAAGACCTCCAAGGTCCCTTCCAGCTCTGTTATTCTGTAAGGATCTCCTGCTTGAGCAAGGGGGCTGGACTAGAAGATCTCCCAGGTCCCTTCCAGCTCTGTTATTCTGTAAGGGTCTCATGCTTGAACAAAGGGGTTGGACTAGATGATTTCCAAGGTCCCTTCCAGCTCTGTTATTCTGTAATGATTTCCTGCTTGAGCAAGGGGGCTGGACTAGAAGACCTCCCAGGTCCCTTCCAGCTCTGTTATTCTGTAAGGGTCTCATGCTTGAGCAAGGGGGCTGGACTAGAAGACCTCCCAGGTCCCTTCCAGCTCTGCTTTTCTGTAAGGATCTCCTGCTTGAACAAGGGGGCTGGACTAGATGACCTCCAAGGTCCCTTCCAACTCTGCTTTTCTGTAAGGATCTCTGCTTGAGCAAGTGGGATGGACTAGATGTTTCCCAAGGTCCTTTCCAACTCTATTATTGTATTATTTTGCCATGTTCAGAAGAAGCTCAGCCCTCAAAGCTTGACGGGATTGGACTTTAGGGGCTAACACTGAGTAACTATTTTTAAATTATACGCTACTGATTTAAGGTTGCAGAGCCGTTACTCATGAAGTGTTTATTTATTTGGTTTATTGTATCGCTAGCTGCTGAGGTTTGTTTTGGTCCAGGGATAAATACACATATAAGGTAAATAAATAATGCTTGTCCAATATTGTGGTGGCTCAGTGACGGAGCTTCTTGATCAGAAAGGTCAGCAGTTCGGCGGTTCGAATCCCTAGCGCCACGTAACGGTGTGAGCTCCTGTTCCTTGTCCCAGATTCTGCCAACCGAGCAGTTCGAAAGCAGGTAATAATGCAAGTGGAGAAATAGGAACCACCTTTGGTGGGAAGGGAATAGCGTTCCATGCGCCTTCGGCATTGAGTCATGCCGGCCACATGACCCTGGAGAAGTCTTTGGACAGTGCTGGCTCTTGGGCTTTGAAACGGAGACGAGCAGCGCCCCCTAGAGTTGGGTACGACTAGCACAGATGTGCAAGGGGAACCTTTCCCTTTACCTAATGTTGTGACTGTGTTAACCGTACGTTAACCGTATGTCTTTTTTTACATCAAAACCAAGATTTAGATTCATAACCAGGGAGTGGCAGAGAAGTTGAAGCCAAGATGAGATCCCCCTAAGCCAGCTGCTAAAGGATGACTGAGTCCTGGGGATTAATATTATTTTCCAGGCTACCCACATAATGGTTTTTGGGGGGTTGAGTCAGTCACTTTCTGCTTGTGAACCTTATTAGCTTAAAAGAAAGATTTGCGACAAAGATTCTGCATCATTTTTCAGAAATCATTTGGAAGGGTAACTCATCCACTCAGACTTCTGAAAGTCAGGGAGGGATTGGTCTTCTCTGAATCAGGATGGCTGGAGGTTTTCCAGAAAACATTGGACAGCCATCTGTCCAGAAATTTATAAAGACTCCTGCCTTGGGCAGGGGGCTGGACTAGAAGACCTCCAGGGTCCCTTCCAGCCCTGTCAGTCTATGGTTCTATGGTCTTGGGCAGGGGGCTGGACTATAAGACCTCCAGGGTCCCTTCTAGCCCTGTCAGTCTATGGTCTTGGGCAGGTGGCTGGACTAGAAGACCTCCAGGGTATCTTCCAGCCTTGCGAGTCTATGGTCTTGGGCAGGGGGCTGGACTAGAAGACTTCCAGGGTCATAACTATGAGCTGAATTTTGATCATGTGTTCCTGGGAATGCTGTAACGTTTGTCGCAGTGGCGGGTTTCCAATTTTTTTCTTCTACTGGTTGGCTCGTGCACACACACACAACGTTTCTGCACATGCACAGAAGTATTTGGGCAGGTGGGCGGGACTTCCCAGTTTGCCCGATCTGGTTGGTGGTGAGGAAAATGGTCACAAGTTACCTTTTTCAGGGCTGTAACTTTGAACCATCACTAAACGAATTATTGTAAGTTGAGGACTACCTGTATGTAGGCCAACTAGAGACATAGAGAGAGAGGAGGAGGAGGAGGAGGAGGAGGAGGAGGAGGAGGAGGAGGAGGAGGAGGAGGAGGAGGAGGAGAACAGGAGGAGGAAGAAGGAGAGAAGGATGAGGTGGAAGAGCAGGAGGAAGAGCAGGAGGAGGAGGAAGAAAAGGAGAAGAACAGCAGGAGGAGGAAGAGCAGGAGGAGGAGGTGGAAGAAGAGGAGGAAGAGGAAGAACAGGAGGAGGAGGTGGAGGAGGTGGAAGAAGAAGAGAAAGAGGAGGAGGAGGAGGAGGAGGAGGAGGAGGAGGAGGAAGAGCAGGAGGAGCAGGAGGAGGAAGAAAAGGAGGAGGAAGAAGAGGAGGAGGAGGAGGAGGAGGAGGAAGAGGAGGAGGAAGAGCAGGAGGAGGAGGAGGAAGTAGAGGAGGAGGAGGAAGGGGAAGAAGTGGAGGAGGAGGAAGAGGAGGAAAAAGAAAAGAAGAAGAAAGTTTTAATCCTGGTATGAGGAAGTTGTTCAGTGGCCATAACTGTTTAATGTTGACTTTGTAATAGTCGTGTTGTGTTTCCTGGCATGGGTGTCCTGGCCAGATGCCCACTTGCCAGGTGTGAATGAAGGGACTGAGTCAGGATGGGGGTCGGCTCCTCCTCTGGTGTGTGTTTGTGTGTGTGAGAGAGAGAGACAGACAGACAGACCTTTCTTTCTTCTCTGGGTATTGTTGTCTTTTGCACGGAGTGGAGATTCCCAAGCCAGGAAGCGCATACCAGGTCGATGATGTGGCCCCTGGCCTGGACTCTAGCTAGCTCTCACCCCCACCGCCACCCCCGTGTCTCAGAATACAAAGTAACAGAGCGGGAAGGGAGCTGCGAGGTCTTCTAGTCCAACCCCCTGCGCAAGGGAAAAAGACCCTACAGCAGGGGTCTCCAACCTTGGCAACTTTAGGTCTTGTGGACGTCAAGAGAGTTGCTGCGATAAGGAATGCCTGAGCCCTCCCCCAAAGGAGATTCCTCACGAATGTACAGGTAGTCCTCGTTTAGTGATTGTTCAAAGTTACAGCAGCACTGGAAAAGTGACTTGTGACCGGTTTTCACACTTACGACTGTTGCACATCCCCGTGGTCACGTGATCAAAATTTGGACACTGGGGAATTGATTCATATTTATGACGGTCATAGTGTCCCAGAGAGAGGTGGATGGTTTTCCCCTGTTCGAACGAACCGGTAGCGGCAGGAGGCTCCACCCACCCACCCAGATGTCATCACAGACTCTCTGCGCATGTGCAGAAGCGTTGCATGCAAGCGAAGCAAGCACTCTATGTGCTCCCAATTCCGAACCGATAGCGAAGGTAAGAGGAAACCATTAGTGGTCCTGGGGTCACATGACACCCCCCCTCTTGGGACCTTCAGACAAGCAAAGTCCACAGGGAAGCTGGATTCACTTAACAACCGTCTTACTGGCTTAACAACTGCAGGGATTCACTTAACAATTGCAGCAAGATAGGTCGTCAAATGGGGCAAAGTTTGCTTAACATTTGCCTGCTTAGCAATGGAATCCTATTCTATTCTATATTTTCTATTCTATTCTATTCAATTCCATTCCATACTATTCTATTATATATTTTCTATTATATATTTTCTATTCTAATTCTATTCTAATTCTATTCTTTCTATTCTAATTCTATTCTAATCCAATTCTAATCCAATTCTAATCCAATTCTAATCCAATTCTAATTCTATTCTAATCCATTCCATATTCTAGTCTAGTCTCTGCTAATTCTATTCTATTCTATTCCATTCCATTCCATTTTCTATTCTATTCTATTCTCATTCTATTCCATACTCCTATTCTATTATATATTTTCTATTATATTATATATTTTCTATTCTAATTCTATTCTATTCCATTCCATTCCATATTCTATTCTATTCTCATTCTATTCCATACTCCTACTATATTTTCTATTATATTATATATTTTCTATTCTAATTCTATTCTATTCCATTCCATTCCATATTCTATTTGATTCTATTCTAATTCTATTCCATACTCCTATTATATATTTTCTATTCTATTATATATTTTCTATTCTAATTCTATTCCCTTCAATTCCATATTCTATTCTCATTCTATTCTATTCTATTCTATTCTATTCTATTCTAATTCTATTCCATAGTATTCTATTACCCTGTTTCCCTGAAATTAAGACCTCCCCAGAAAATAAGCTCATGGTTGCTGCTGTGTTGCTATATTTTCAGGGAGGGCTTGTTTTTTTGGGAGGGCTTATTTTAGCATATGTGCTTATTTTCTTACGCTAAAATAAGGCCTCCCCAAAAAACAAGCCCTCCCTGAAAATATTGCAACACAGCAGCAACCACGAGGTGACCATGCTTGCCCCCTCCTGCACCTCAAAAATAATAAGACTTCCCCGAAAATAAGGCCAGATCCTGTCTTATTTTCGGGGAAACACAGTATATATTTTCTATTCTATTATATATTTTCTATTCTAATTCTATTCTAATTCTACTCCATTCCATTCCATATTCTATTCCATTCCATATTCTATCCTATTTCTATTCCATACTCCTATTCTATTATATATTTTCTATTCTTATATATTTTCTATTCTAATTCTGTTCCATATTCTATTCCATTCCATATTCTATTCTATATAATTTCTATTTCTATTCCATACTCCTATTCTTATTATATATTTTCTATTCTATTATATATTTTCTATTCCATTATATATTTTCTATTCTAATTCTATTCTAATTCTATTCCATTCCATTCCATATTCTATTCTATTTCTATTCTATTATATATTTTCTATTCTGTTATATATTTTCTATTCTGTTATATATTTTCTATTCTAATTCTATTCCATTCCATTCCAGGGGTGGGTTCCTACCAGTTCAGCCCGGTTCGGCCAAACGGCCAGTGCCATGCCGGCCTGGGTCGCATAACCGGCAGCCACCCAGGTTGGCCACGCCCTCCGAACCAGTCCCCCAGTTGCCGCAGTCGCCGCCGCCATCTTGTTCTGCACAGGCACAGAACAATTTCTATTGAACTGTGCATGCATACACAGGGCGCCTCCAGCGCATGCGTGAAGCGCACACACAAGCGAACCTGCAGCAATGCCGGCTCAAACCAACCCCTGTTCCATTCCATTCCATTCTTTAAAAAAACGAAAGAAATTTGCTGTACACACCCAGGGCTGTGTGTGTGTGTGAGAGAGAGAGAGATGTGCCACTCCTACCAGTGTTGTGGGGAAGAAACAATGGCAGGGGGGAGGGAAGTGCAAGATCCGGACAAGCCGGGGCAAAACCTCAGCCTCTGTGCAGGCAGGTTCAGCTGGACTCCCAGGCCTGTCCATTTTCTTGGCTGCGCGCAACTTGCAGCTGACTCGGAGTTGACAGTGGGGCTCGAAGGAGATACAGAAGGCAGTGTGGTTCTCGCCTTGTGCATGGGCCTGGACTAGAGCCGGGATGGGGAACCTGTGGCACAGGTGGCACATGAGCCGTCATCTCTGGCATGCATGGGTGTGCTAGCCAGCTCATTTTCGGCCTTCAGAGGCCCAGGAGAGGCCGTTTTCCCACTCCCCAGGCTTCAAGAAAGACTCCGGAGCCTAGGGAGGGGAGAAAACAGGCCGAGTGAATCAACCGGAAGTTGCGCATGCATGCACGGGGCGGGGTGGGTAGGCTGCATTGAATTGTGAGAAGGTTTCGCCATCCCTGGACTAGAGGGCCTCCAAGATTCCTTCCAGCCCCATGACTCTATGAACTTGTGCAGGGGATGAACTAGAACAGGGGGTCCGCAAGAAAACTTTGGTGGTCCCCAGAAAAATTATTTGCGTTTTTTTATATTGCACTGAGTCAGGGGTCCTCAAAGTACAGCCCCTGGGATGGATATCATCTCCATTTCAAAGCCGAAGAGCCAGCGCTGTCCGAAGACGTCGCCGTGGCTGGCATGACTCAATGCCAAAGGTGCACGGAACACTGTTCCCTTCCCCCCCAAAGGGGTTCTTATTTTTCTACTTGCATTTTTACGTGTTTTTGAACTGCTGGGTTGGCAGAAGCTGGGACAAGTCACAGGAACTCACTCAGTTACGCGGCACTAGGGATTCGAACCACCGAACTGCCGACCTTTCTGATCAACAAGCTCAGCATCTTAGACACTAAGACAGTGCGTTCCATATTGCAGGTCGGACGGGGGCAGCCCTTCCGACTTGGGGGTCCTGGTGAGGGGCTTTGAGCAAAGGCTGGAGGGAAGCAACACTGGTGGCGAAGAGCCGGAGAGCCTCGTTTCAGTGGGACTGCATCATGGCCTGGAATTGGCTGACCATCTCAGCCCACTGAGACTCCAGGCGCCGGTACCTGGCCTTGCGCTCCCGCAGGGCTGCTTGGAAAGCCTATGCTCCTAGTCCTCAGTGAGGTGCTTCTGCTGAGCCTCCTTCTCGGTCAGTATGAAGTATAAAGCGCCCACAACTTCTGGTGGCAAGCTGTTCCACTGGCTAATTGTCCTCACTGTTGGGAAGTTTCTCCTTAATTCCAGGTTGTTTCTCTCCTTGATTAGTTTCCACTCATTGTTTTTTGCCTTCTGGGGCTTTGGAGAATAGCTTGACTCCCTCTTCTTTGGGGCAGCCCCTCAAATACTGGAAGACTGCTATCCTGTCATCCCCAATTCTTCTTTTCTTTAGACGAGCCACACCCACATCCTGCAGCCGTTCTTCATATGGTTTAATCTCCAGGGATGTCCAAACTTGGGAACTTTAAGACTTGTGGACTTCAATTCCCAGAACTTTAAGACTTGTGGACTTCAATTCCCAGAATTCCCAGAGTTGTGGACTTCAATTCCCAGAACTTTAAGACTTGTGGACTTCAACTCCCAGAATTCCCCAGCCAGTCTTAAAGTTCCTGAGTTTGGACACCCCTGCTACAGGTTTTAACCACAAGAAGAAGGGCATGGCAGGTTTCCAAAATCACGCCTTCTTTTTTCTTAAGAGATTGTATTCGGGAAACTCCTCCCCCCCCAATTCACACCCTCCCTCCTTTTTCCCGTCTCCCCAGGTCTGCTGGCCCGAGTGTTGGAGACCCCAAGCAGCGTGACGGCGGTGTTTGGCACAGACGTGGTGCTGCCATGCGGCTACCAGGCCACGCAGGGTGAGGCGGTGCTGCAGGTCACCTGGCTGAAGCGAGTGGACGGCGGGAAGCGCGTGGAGGTGGCGGTCCTGAATTCGGAGCATGGGGTCCACATCGAGAAGGCCTACATTGGCCGGGTGCAGCGGCAGGCGCAGGGGTCGCTGGTGAACGGCTCCATCGTGCTGAAGAATGCGGTGCAGGCTGACGAGGGCGCCTACGAATGCCAGCTCATCACCTTCCCCCGGGGCAACTTCGAGTCCCGCCTGTCCCTCAAGGTTCTAGGTAAGGACACCGGAGGAGCTTCTGGTCTTCAAATGGCCTTGAAGTTTCTAGGTAAGGACCCCTGAGGAGCTTCTGGTCTTCACCTGGCCCTCAAGGTTCTAGGTAAAGACCCCTGAGGAGCTTCTGGTCTTCACCTGGTCCTCAAGGTTCTAGGTAATGACATCTGAGGAGTTTCTGGTCTCCACCTGGTCCTCAAGGTTCTAGGTAATGACATCTGAGGAGTTTCTGGTCTTCACCTGGTCCTCAAGGTTCTAGGTAATGACATCTGAGGAGCTTCTGGTCTTCACCTAGTCCTCAAGGTTCTAGGTAATGACATCTGAGGAGCTTCTGGTCTTCACCTGGTCCTCAAGGTTCTAGGTAAAAAAAAACCTGAGCAGCTTCTGATTTCCACCTGGTCCTCAAGGTTCTAGGTAAGGACATCTGAGGAGTTTCTGGTCTTCAAATGGCCTTGAAATTTCTAGGTAAGGACCCCTGAGAATCTCCAGATCCCCACCTGGACCTAAGTGTTCTAGGTATAAGGACACCTGAGGAGCTTCTGGTCTTCACCTGGCCTTGAAGGTTCTAGCTAAAGACCCCTGAGGAGCTTCTGGTTTCCACCTGGACCTCAGTATTCTAGGTATAAGGACACCTGAGGAGCTTCGGGGTTCACCAAGATGCAGTATAGATCATCCTTCAATAACAGTACCAGTAGTCCTTGACTTACGACAGTTCATTTAGTGACTGTTCAAAGTTTCATCGGCATCTTTCCAGCCTCCCTAGGGGCACGTACATAAAAATTCAGACACTTGACAATTGACTCATATTTATGATGGTCGCAGAGTCCGAGGGTCACGCGATCCCCTTTGGCGACTTTCTGACAAAGTCAATGGGGAAACCTGATTCGCTTAACAACTGTAGCAAGAAAGGTCGCAAAGGGTGGCGAAATTCATTTAAGAAATGTTTCATTGAGCCACATAAATTTGGGGTTCCGTTGTAAGTCAAGGACTACCAGTAATTCATTTAGTGACCGTTCGAAGCTAGAACAGCAGTGAAAACGAATGCCTCATGACAGGTTCTCACACTTACGACCATTACAGCATCCCCAAGCAGCTGCAAACAGTTGTAAATGCGGGCCAGTTGCTGAACGTCCAAAATGTAACCGCCACTAAATTTCAGAAGGGTTTTATAAATACCTCTGGGGAAGTTTGTCGTAACTTCAAACAGTTGCTAAATGACCAGTCATAAATCAAAGTTTACCTGCACACACAGGTAGTCTTTGATTTAAGGCCAAAACTGAGCCCAAAATTTCCATCGCTAAGTCAGACAGTGTTTTGCCCCATTTTGCGCCCTTCCTTGCCACTGTGGTTCTTAAGTGAACCTGGTTTCGTTGACTTGGCTGGTTAACTGCGACCGTCATAAATACAACTCAGTTGCCAAGTGTCCGAATTTTAATCGTGTGCCTTTGGGGATGCTGTGATGGTCCCTAAGTGTGAAGCACGACCCTAAGCCACTTTTTTCCCAGGGTCGTTGTAATTGCCAATTGTAATTATATGAACGGCCGTAAGTCGAGGACTCACTGTGCATAAGTAGGATTGAATTCACCCTCGTGGTCTTTGGCTCCCTGAGCTTCTCCTTGGACTCTTGGTGGACATGGCAGAGGCGGGAGGACTCCTGTAGAGGAGAGGATTTAGATTAGATTAGATTAGATTAACAGAGTTGGAAGGGACCTTGGAGGTCATCTAGTTCAAGCAGGAGACCCTACACCAGTCCAGTCTCCTCTTGAAAGCTTCCAGGGATGAAGCTCCCACAACTTCCGAAGGCAACTTCTGTTCCACGGGTTGATTCTTCTCCCTGTCAGGAAATTCCTCCTTATTTCCAGGTTGAATCTCTCCTTGGTCAGTTTCCATCCATTCTTCCTTCTCTGGTCTTTGGGTGCTTTGGAGAATAGCTTGACCCCCTAACTCCTCTCTGGGGCAGCCCCTCAACTATTGGAAAATGCTCTCCAGTCTCCCCTGGTCCTTCTAGTTCAACCTCCTGCTCAAGCAGGAGACCATACACCATTCCTGGCAAATGGCTGTCCAGTCTCTTTTTAAAATCTTCCAGTGCCTTTTTTACAACTTAACAGAGGGACCTTGTAGATCAACTAGTCCACCCCGCTCCCAAGCAACAGACCCTACCCCATTTCTGAAATACAGCAGTCCAGTCTCTTCTTGAAAGCCTCCAGTGATGAAGCTGCCACAACTTCCAAAGGCAACTTCTGTTCCACGGGTTGATTGTTCTTCCTGTCAGGAAATTCCTCCTTATTTCCAAGTTGAATCTCTCCTTGGTCAGTTTCCCTCCATTCTTCCTTCTCTGGCCTTCGGGGGCTTTGGAGAATAGCTTGACCCCCTTCCTCCTCTCTGGGGCAGCCCCTCAAATATTGGAAGATGCTCTCCTGTCTCCCCTGGTCCTTCTCTTCCCTAGACCAGCCAGGCCCAGTTCCTGCAACCGTCCATCGTAGGTTTTAGCCTCCAGTCCCCTCATCATCCTGTTTGCTCTTCTCTGCCCTCTTTCTAGAGTCTCAACGTCTTTTTTTACAGTGTGGGGACCAAAACTGCATGCAGTACTCTAGGTGTGGCCTTACTAAGGCTTTAAAGGGTGGCATTCGAAAGGCAGGACAAGGAGCAAAGTATGGAAACTCATCAAGGAGGGAAGCAACCTAGAACTAAGGAGAACTTTCCTGACAACGAGAAGAATTAATTCATGGGTTGACTTCTCTCCAGAAGTTGTGGGTGCTCCATCACTGGAGGTGGTTTTTTTTAAAGAAGTGGATTGGACAACCATTTGTCCAAAAATGATATGTAGGGTTTCCTGCTTGAACAGAGAGGTTGGACTAGAAGACCTCCAAGGTCCCTTTCCAACTCTGTTATTCTGTTTTCTAAAACCGGTCATTTATGGGGTGGTGTACCCCCAACTACCTAAACCCTCCGGTGGAAGTGAAGGGCAGGAATTTTGGTAGGAAAACAGCTTTTGCAAATTTGGCCTCAGCTACAAAAATGAAAAAGTCAAAGGAGAATTGGAAAGCGATGATGGTCTTTTAAAAAAAGAAGACTGAATGAAAATTAATCAGGCCCACCGATTATTATCTCCTCTTTTATGTTGGGGCAAATGATAAACAAACAATAAACAAGTTAAGTTATCCACAAGTAATAATTTTAATCTATTTCCCTCACATTGTATTGGATATATAATGTTTACTAGATATATTTACTAGATTTCATTCTATTCTACTAGTAAATCCTTTTCTTTCTTTCCTCTTTTCAACCATTTTCTCTTAGTCTCTCGTTTCTCTTCTCTCCACCCATTGGCCTAGCTTTTTCCTTTTCTTGATCTTGAAATCCCTGTATTTCCAATCTTTTTTTCTCCTCCTTTTTAATTCTGTTGTTTTCGTAACTAACTAAATGAAACGTTTACCACCTAAAATTAAACTTGAGGATGCGTGTTATTAACCCTCAGACAGAATAATAGATGTGGAAACGACACGTTGGATTTGATTCATTTGGAGAGGCAAGTAATGATATTGCCTATGTATTAAGAAGGAATTGAAATTAAGCGGGAGAATATGGAGTGAAAAGAAGACGGTTGGAATGTAAAATGGAAATAGGATGTAAAATGGACTGTGCGTAAGAGAAGATGCAAAGCAGGACGACATTTTGTTCATAAAAGAAGTTAAAACATGTAACCAAAAATTAAAAAACTTTGTAAAATAAAATAAAAACAAACAAACAATAAACAAACAAGATCAAGGGACGACAAGGAGCTCCGTGCCAGGCGTCTCATGCCAGGGTGGAGAAGAACCAGCTCTGCCACTCTCCACTCGTTTTCCTGGTGGCCCCAAGGAGCCAACACTGGGTTACTAGCTCGGAGTGGCCTTTGGGCCCTTCCTGGCTCACCCCAGGCCCCTCCCCAGACCTGCATTTAATTATAAGTCTAAAAGTGTTTAGGATTTCACGGCAATTAGAACCTGTGCCTGCCTCCAGGGTGGCTAAGGTGTAAAGATCGCGGAGGCTGCGTTTTAACGGGATTTTGAAATCGGGCAGGTGAAACTGGAACTGGACAGGGTTTCCCACCGCTGGTCACTTCGAACCCTGCCGACTCCTGGAAAGGAGAAGCTGCACTTCAGAATCGAGAAATGGGGATGTCCTTGGGGGGGGTGGGTGTTAGCTCCATGAGTGTGAAAAATAAGGGCATACATTCAGAAGCACACAGATGTACATACACAGAAACACTGATGATGTTCCTTAGTTGGGTCATGAAACGTCTGCAAGAAAAGCACAAGGCTCAGAAAACACAGTTGTTGTCCTCTTCTTCCTCCTCCTTCTCCTCATCTTCCTCCTCCTCCTCTTCCTCCATTCTGCAAACCCTACTCCCTTCTAGCACTGATGATGTTATCTGGTATCTAAAAAACAACCAAGCTCAGAGCACCAAGGACTCCACACTCCTCCTCCTCTTCCACCTCCTCCTCTTCCTCTTACTTATTAGATTAGATTAGATTGTTTATTTGTATGCCGCCCTTTTCCCTGGGGGGACTCAGGGCGGCTCACAATCAAAAGGAAGCGGGGGGACAGACTTTTACATATAAGACAGTACATGATTAAAATGCAACATTCATACCATTCGGGCGGGTTACAATCTTTAGCCCCAGGACTGACGGGATAGCCAGATTCTAAGGGCTGTGCGGAAGGTCTGGAGAGTGGTGAGGGTACGAAGCTCCACGGGGAGATCGTTCCATTGGGTCGGGGCTACCACCGAGAAGGCTCTCCTCCGCGTGGTGGCCAGTCGGCATTGGCCAGCGGATGGAACTCGGAGGAGGCCTAAACGATGAGATCTAATGGGTCATGTGGAGGTGATCGGCAGTAGGCAGTCTCTCAAGTACCCAGATCCACTACCACGAAGGGCTTTATAGGTGGCAAGTAGCACCTTGAAGTGTATCCGGAGATCGACAGGTAGCCAGTGCAGCTCGCGGAGGATAGGTGTTATGTGGGTGAAGCGAGGTGCACCCACAATCGCTCGCACGGCTGCATTCTGGACTAGCTGAAGTCGCCGAATACTCCTCAAGGGCAGCCCCATGTAGAGCACATTGCAGTACTCCAGCCTAGAGGTCACAAGGGCACGAGTATCATCATCATCATCTTCTTCTTCC